>NW_021703784.1:29357120-29591734 GCF_005190385.1 Monodon monoceros
AGATGCAGACCTACTAGAGAATGGACTTGAGGATACGGGGAGGGGGAAGGGTAAGCTGGGACAAAGAGAGAGAGCGGCATGGACACATATACACTACCAAACGTAAGACAGATAGCTAGTGGGAAGCAGCTGCATAGCACAGGGAGATCAGCTCAGTGCTTTGTGACCACCGAGAGGGGTGGGATAGGGAGGGTGGGAGGGAGCGAGACGCAAGAGGGAAGAGATATGGGGACATATGTATATGTATAACTGATTCACTCTGTTATAAAGCAGAAACTAACACACCATGGCAAAGCAATTATACTCCAAAAAAGATGTCAAAAAAAAAAAAAACCCAGAAAATAAATTAATAAATTAAAAAGACCCATCTATGTGCTGCTTACAAGAGACTGACTTCAGAGCTAAAGACACACTAACTGAAAGTGAAGGGATGGAAAAGAGATTTCACGGAAATGGAAATAACAAGGAAGTAGAGGTAACAATACTCATATCAGACAAAGTAGACTTTAAAACAAAGTCTATGACAAAAGACAAAGAAGAGCATCATGTAATAATAAAAGGATCAACACAAGTACAGGATGTTACACTTGTTAACATGTATGCACCTAATACAGGAACACCTAAATATATAAAGCAAATACTAAGAGACATAAAGGGAGAAATTGACAATAATAGAATAGGAGGAGCCTTTAACATACCACTTAAATTAGTGGACAGATCATCCAGAGAGAAAATCAATAAGGAAACAGGGTCTTAAATGACACCACAGGCCAGTTGGACTTAATAGATATCTACAGGACATTCTACCCCAAAAGAGCAGAATACACATTCTTTTTAACTGCACATGAAATGTTCTCCAGGATTGACAATGTGCTAAGACACAAAACAAGTCTCAACAAATTTAAGAAGACAGAAATTATATCAGGCATTTTTTCTGACCCCAACAGTATGAAACTAGAAATCAGTTACAGGAAGAAAACTGGGAAAAGCACAAATATGTGAGGAATAAACAACATGCTACTGAAAAACCAATGGGCCAGTGAAGAAATTAAAGAGGAAAACAGGAAATACATTGAGACAAAAGATAACAGAAACACAACTTTCCAAAATCTATGGGATGCAGCAAAAGCAGTTCTAAGAGAGAAGTTTACAGCAATGCAAGCCCACCTCAAGAAATAAGAAAAATCTCAAATAAACAACCTAACCTATCATCTAAAGGAATTAGGAAATGAAGAACAAATAAAGTCCAAAGTCAGCAGAATGAAAGAAATAATAAATATTAGAAAGGAAATAAAATTAAAGAAATAAAATTAGAGACAAAAAAAATAGAAAAGGTCAATGAAAGCAAGAACTTGTTTTTTGAAAAGACAAGCAAAATAAATAAACCTTTAGCCAGGCTCATCAAAAGAGAGAAAATGTAAATAAAAGAAGAAATGCAAGAGGAGAAATTACAGCCATTATCACAGAAATATAAAAAATAATAAGAGAATACTATGAACAGTTATATGCCAACAAAATAGACAACCCAGAAGAAATGGACACATTTCTAGAAACATATAACCTGACAAGGAAGAAAGGGACCATCTGAACATACCAATTACTAACAGTGAAATTGAATTTTTAACAAAAAACCTCCCAGCAAATCCAGGACCCGCCGGCTTCACAGGGAATTCTACCAAACACATAAAGAAGAGTTAATGCCTATCCTTCTCAAAGTATTCCAAAAAAGTGAAAAGGATGGAACACTCCCAAATTCATTCTATGAGGCCACCATTACCTGGATAACAAAACCAGACAAAGACACTACAACAAAAGAAAATTAAGGGCTAATATCTCTGATGAATATAGATGAAAAAATCCTCAACAAAATATTAGCAAACCAAACTCAACAATAAATAAAAAGGATCATACACCATAATCAAGTGGGATTTATTCCAGGGATGCAAGGGTCAATACTCGCAAATCAATCAATGATACATCACATTAACAAAAGAAAGAATAAAAATAACATGATCATCTCAATAAACACAAAAAAAGCACTTGACAAAATTCAACATCCATTCGTGATAAAAACTCTCATCAAAGTGGGTTTACAGGGAGCATATCTAAACATAATAAAGGCCATTTATGACAAATCCATGGCTAACATCATACTCAATGGTGAAAAGAAAGCCTTTCCTCTCAAATCAGCAATAAGAGAAGGATGCCCATCTCACCAATTCTATTCAACATAGTATTGGAAGTCCCAGATACAGTATTCAGACAAGAAAAAGAAATAAAGAGTATCCAAACTGGAAGGGAAAAGTAAAACTGCTACTATCTGCAGATGACATAAAACTATATAAACAAAACCCTGAAGTCTCCACCAAAAAACTGTTAGAACTAATAAATGAATTCAGTAAAGCTGAAGGACACAAGATTAACATACAGAAATCTGTTGCTTTTCTATACACTAACAATGAACTATGAGAAAGAGAAAGCAAGAAAACAATCCTGTTTAAAATCACATCAAAAAGAATAAAACACTGAGGAATAAACTTAACCAAGGACGTGAAAATCCTACTCTGAAAACTATAAAACATTTAAGAAGGAAACTGCAGCTGATACAAAGAAATGGAATGATATTCCAATGTCTTCAATTGGAAGAATTCATATTGTTAAAATATCCATAGCACCCAAAGCAATCTAAAGATTCAATGCAATCTCTATCAAAATACCCATGGCAGGGCTTCCCTGGTGGTGCAGTGGTTGAGAATCTGCCTGCCAATGCAGGGGACACGGGTTCAAGCCCTGGTCCGGGAAGATCCCACATGCCACGGAGCAACTAGGCCCGTGAGCCACAACTACTGAGCCTGCGCGTCTGGAGCCTGTGCTCCGCAACAAGAGAGGACGCGATAGTGAGAGGCCCGCGCACCGCGATGAAGAGTGGCCCCCGCTTGCCGCAACTAGAGAAAGCCCTCGCACAGAAACAAAGACCCAACACAGCCAAAAATAAATAAATTAAAAAAAAAAATACCCATGACATTTTTCACACAACTAGAACAAATAATCCTAAAATTTATATGGAACAAAAGACCCCAAATTTCTAAAGTAATCTTGAGAAAAAAGAACAAAGCTGGAGGTATTATGCTCTCAGTCTTCAGAATATACTAGAAAGTAATCAAAGTAGCATGATACTGGCAGAAAATCAGCCACACAGTTCAATGGAACAAAATAGAGAGCCTAGAAAGAAACCCATGCACTTATGGTCAATTAATCTACAACAAATGTGTCAAGAATATACAATGGAGGAAAAACAGTCTCTTCAATAAGCGATGCTGGAAAAACTGGACAGCTACATGTAAAAGAATAAAATTAGGACATTTTATCACACCATATATAAAATAAATTCAAAACAGATTAAATGTAAGATCTGAAAAAATAAAACTCCTAAAAGAGAAAGCAGAATACTCTTTTAGATAAGTCATAGCAATATTTTTTGGATCTGCCTCCACAGGCAAAAGGATAAAAAGCAAAAATAAACAAATGAGACCTAATCAAACCTAAAAGCTTTTACACAGCAAAGGAAACCATTGACAAAACAAAAAGACAACCTACTGAACAGGAGAAAATATTTGCAAATGATATGCTCAATAAGGGATTAATATCCAAAATATATAAACAGCTCATATAACTCAACATCAAAAAGCAAACAACCCGATTAAAAATTGGGCAGGAGACCTGAACAGACATTTTCCAAAGAAGAGATGCAGATGGCCACAGGCACATGAAAAAATGCTAAACGCTGCTATCGTCAGAGAAATACAATCAAAACCACAATGAACTATCACCTCACATCTGGCAGAATGGATATCATTTAAAAGACCACAAATAACAAATGGTGGCGAGGATGTAGAGAAAAGGGAACCCTAGTACACTGTTGGTGGGAATGTAAATTGGTACAGTCACTGTGGAAAACAGTATGGAGGCTACTCCAAAAACTAAATATAGAACTACCATATGATCCAGCAATTTTACTGCTGGGTAAACTTCCAAGGTAAACAAAAACACTAATTTGAAAAGTATATGTACTCCAATGTTCATAGCAGCATTATTTACAATAGCCAAGATACAGAAGCAACCTAAGTGCCCATTAGTAGATGAATGGATAAAACAGATGTGGTATATATGTATATACCATATATATATTAATATATATTGAAAATATATACACACACACATATACACACAATGAAATATTACTCAGCCATAAAAAGAAAGAAATTCTGCAATTTTCAGTAACACGGATGAACCTAGAGGGCATTATGCTTAGTGAAATAAGTCAGACAGAGAAAGACAAATACTCTATATTGACACTTATATGTGGAATCTAAAAAATAAAAGAAGTCAAAGTATATAACAAAACAAACAGACTAACAGAAATCAAACTAGTGCTTACCAGTGGGGAGAGAGAAGGGGAGAAGGGGAAGACAGGGGTATGGTATTAAGAGATACAAACTACTATGTATAAAATAAATAAGCAACAAGGATATACTGTACAACAGGGGTCCCCAACCCCTGGGCCGCGGACTGGTACGACCTGAACCATCCTCTACACCCTATCCGTGGAAAAACTGTCTTCCATGAAACCAGTCCCTGGTGCCAAAAAGGTTGGGGACCGCTGCTGTACAGCACAGGGAAATACAGCCACTGTTTTTTAATAAATTTAAGCGAAGTATAATCCATAAAAACATTTAATCACTATGTGTACACCTGAAACTAATATAGTTTTGTAAATCAACTATACTTCAATTAAAAATTATTCAGTTAACTAATTAGTTAAAACATAAACTCAGTTTAAAGGGTCTCAGCTCGGGTATACCGGCAACTTACAATGAAAGATAGATCACCATGGGAAACTGCACCTTGTCTCAGTAAAAAGGTATTCAGAGATGCTTTTTATAGAAGATGGACTTAACACTGGGTGATTTTAGAATGGTTCAAAGAAAGTGCGGTTTTGCTGGGGAATGGATGCTATCAGAAAGACCAGACAATTCTGATTTGTATCAATAATTTTGTTGATATCTAGGAGGTGTCAGAAATGGTGTCAGACTAAGCTATATGGGTAAAAAAGCAGAAGTCACTCATAATAGCAGGGAGAAGAGGATGTTTAGCTATTTTTGTGGCATGGAAGTGTCCTCGTTTTTGTGCGCTGACATGCTTATGGTCACAGAGTGACCTGCCTGTTGATGGTGTTCTGTGAAATGGTTTATGTTCAACAGGAGAGCACCATGGTCAAGCTGTAGAGCCTGGCCAGCTTCCAGCCCATAGTAGTCAGGTGCTGCTTTTTTCTTTCTCATTTATGCAATGTACAAATACAAGTAAAACTTGTCTGCTATAAGGCAGGAATGTGGTTATCCTTGTGGGGGACAGTGGTAAACAAGGGAGTTTGGAATGCTGAAAAAGTTCTGTATCTTGATCTGGGTGCTTACAGAAGTGTATTCCATTTGTAAAAATCATTAAGCTATACAATTATAAGTGTATCTCAGTAAAAAGTGAAAATTAAGAAGTAACTGATTTTCTCTTGTAAGACTAGTCATGAAGAGGGGAGGGATAGAACACTCCTGCCATCCTATACTATTTGATTGTGTAACCCATCAATGCATTATTCTGATATAACATTTTTAAAAATATTTCAAAATAAATGTTTTATTGTATAAAAAGACCCTTGGACATAAGTCCCTTACACTACTCTTAGAAAATATTACATGTAGAACTATAAAAGTCCAACACAGTCTTAACTGTATAAAGTCTTAATTTACATTGGAGTTAACCTACGATAGAGTTAATTTTGACTACATTTTTCTCCTGGGCACAAAATCTGTACTGTACTTTAGAGAACTGTGGAAACAGAATGATTAGGCACAAGTACAAGATTTGGTCTCACACTGTCTTTCCAGGGGAAGCCTCAACTTACATGGCTATTATTTTGGTTTCTGAGCCTGGATCAGGATTGAGTATATTTTGTTTCGATTTTTTTGGTTAACATATCTAATAGATTTGGAGCACCTGTATGTACAGATATATTAATTGGCTACGTTTATTGTGATGCCTTGATGACTTCTTTAACAATTAGCCAAAGATACAGGCAAGATCTGCCTATAAAGTGTACCCAAATCTGGCCAATACTTATAGTTGAAAGAAATGCATCATGCTAGGAAGTGAAAAAGAAAGTTATTCTTTTTACACGAGGCAAGAGTGCTACACAATTTTATCTGTCTGGATTTCAAAATAAAAGTTGCTTGAACGTTTATTATGACCATGAAACTTAAACCAAGAAGTGGCCACCACTGCTTCCACAATGCTTGACACAGCAATGATTAAAAATATTTTGCTCACAGCAGATACTTGAACACTGCTAATGATTATTAATGATTTCTTTTTTATATTCCCCTGGCAAGAAGATGAAAATCAGTTCATCTCTTATATGCAGTATACCTTAACAGGTCCAAACTCTTCAGAAATATATTATCATCTGAATTAGAGAAATCCAAGTACCATGTGAACTGCCATATGGGTACAAACATTCCATCATATAGGTAACATCTTGGTAATGGTCTCCACTGATAAAATTGCTCACATTGTATTGTAAACCTTTCAAGCTTAACTAACTAAAGATGATGGGACTTACATGAAGATAAACAAAAAACCCGGCCACAAAAATAATCAAATCAACATTGCTCAAGGAAATATCCCACAGCCTATTAAGAATAAACTGCTGGCTTTATAGCCACTATATACAAAGAAAGAAAATCAACAACTGAATACCTTCTTCACTTTACTAGAAGCAGCATATTCCACACCTGAAGATTTTACTACAACCTAATAATTTATCTGGTCAACAAACATGTGGCTAAGTTTGAATGGCAGCTCCTGTAAAAGCTGCAAGTGCCAACTCTGGAAGTAATCCAAGCAGTTGTAAACCAATCCTTGTCTTTGAGCCCTATATCTTTCAGATGCACAGAATTACAGATGTCTACAAAAAAATCTCACCGATAAGAAAATCCAATGGAATGCTACAACCATCCACTATCCATAGGTAAAACTTTTGGCAACCAATAGCATGGAATATTCTGTACAATGAACTGGCTTCAAGTAGTGCTCTTGGCTATAAAGCATGTCACCCTGAAAATAACTGAAATATACCAGTACAGAGATTCATGGGTCAGAACTGGTGAGCAAGCTTAGGGTTTCTCAACCTCAGTACTACTGACAAATTGTACTGGAAAACTCTTTGTTATGAGGAGATGCCCTGTACATTTTAAAGATATCCTTGGAATAGACGCACCAAGTTGTTACAACCAAAAATGTCTCCAGTCATTGCCAAATGTCCCCTGGGGGACAAAATCACTACCATTAGAGAACCATTGGTCTAGCTGTGTTCAGGCCATTAAGCCGCCTAGATTCAACTGGGTTACCAAAGACATACCTATATGGAGAACCACCCTCTAGAAACAGATACAGCAATTAATCACAAGGTTAATCTTCATGTTGCACATACATATGCCTGTATGAAGCAGTCGTGCCTAAACTGAAGAATTTGGTCTAAAAGAGCCAATCAAGAATGTTTAGCTATCATCTCTACTATAACTCTCGAATCCATACTCAAACCCCAGATGCAAATGAAATAACTGTAAAGGATTAGAATGATTAATAAAAATAATTTTGACATCTATTGCTAGTAAAACTTAAACTATTTGCCAACTACACTAGCCTCTCCTCCAGCAACTTCTACATAGATAGCTGGTCAAGCAGTCTTCAGCTATTTGACAGTTGCAAACTTCTACATCTAACTTCTGCCTTGGCTGAGCTACTAGGAACACAGGAAACAGAAAATTTAAAACAATGAGACTTTGATGAAGAATTGTACCTTGCTCTTCTTTTTGATCAATACATATTTGAGGGGATTTTTGAACTGCATAAATTTGAGGAGGAGAAGTACATTCTATTCCTATTACTTGTGCCTGTTTTGACATCACTATGTAGAAAGGAAGTTCATGTTGCTTAGATTAAGAACACTGGGACGTAAATGAACTTGGACACAGGCTTTGTTTTACGTCTTTCTAGGACAACCATCCTCTGTCCCCACAGGAAATGTATGACGACAAATGGCTATTCATGAGGAACTCAAAACTGCAGAAAAGGACAATCTGAAGTATACTCAAAGGGGATAACAGACTTCAACTGATGTGACGTGAACACATGCGACTCTGGATTGAAGGTGGAAAAAGTAAGGTAGGGGCAGAGGTAATGCTCTTTTTCTCAATGAAGTGAACAGAAATTAACAAATTGACCCAAACAGCCCTGAACAACTATCTGGAATAGTGGTTCACCGTGTGAACAAATCATGATGTAGAATATTATCATTTTTTACCAGATCCAATTTTAGGGGACCTTGTCAAACTCCATTCTCAGAAAATGCAGCAGATATGGCTAAAACCTAATACCAATAAGAGCTCATCGAGATATATTTAATGAGCGCTCAAGGGTCAGCATACAGACTAAAGGGAGTCAAATCCAGATGATCCTAAAGGTTCATTTCCACCCCCTTTAAGATAGCATAGCAAGAGGTAGCTCAACAGATCTGAATTAGCTCCAGTAAAGAACAGACTGAGACCAGAGACTGAACCCCAGGAAGTAAGTTCAGGTTACATAGGCAACAGTCCCACTACTAGGGTTCTTTCCATAACATATCAATCACTGCTAAGCTAAGCATACCTATTTGTGGGATAACAGGTGATCAGTAAATAGTGCATTCTTTGCTATTTCTCTGCTTTGCCCCCAATAACTCCAATTTTCTAAACTTTGTGGTGCTAGCAAAGTGTGTGGTGTAAGTAAGTGTATGTACTTATATATAAGTACATGTCTATGACATTTTGCACAACAAGCTCTTACATAACTTTTCAAATATCAAAGTCTGGGTTAGGTACCTGCACAGAAAAGAGGTAACATAACAGTCCTAAGACCAGTATCCTTGCAACCTGCTTGCAAGGTTGGCCCATAACCATTGTATGGGAATTTGGATTTTGTTAAGGTTCTCACCATTCCCAGAATAGGTAAGAGTGGCTCACTGTGCTTAAGCTATTTGTTCAAACAATACGGTTTACGCTGAACACCTGCCTTCCTTTGGGGAGTCTGGAATTTTGCTACCTGCTAGACAGAGTGTGTTACATAATAAGCCCCAATAAAAACTCTGGACACTAAGTCTCTAATAAGCTTCCTTGGTAGACAACTTTCATACGTGTTGTCACAACTCAGCCCTGGGGGAATTAGCACATTCTGTGTGACTCCAATGAAAGAAGACTCTTAGAAGCTTGCACCTAGGTTCTTGACTCCTGACTTCACCCTATGTGCCTTTTCTCTTTACTGACTTTGCTTTGCATCCTTTCCCTGCAATAAATCTAAGCCATGAGTGCTGAATCCCTTGAGTCTTTCTGGTAAAATATTGTTCCTGGGAATGGTGTGGGAGACCCTAACATGGTGCCTCTTTTACAAAGGCACTTTAAGTTTTTTACTTGCTGTTACTATTATATTCTGATGACATTACTATAATACAGTCCCCAAAAAGTTTTCCTCTCTTTAGATTCACTGAAAAGACCAAAAATGTCAAAGTTAGTTAATGAAGTTAATTATTTTGGATTTAAAAAGTAGTTACTCTCTGGAAACTGTCAAATATTCATTTACCTTGAGCAACCAGATCTCGTCTCAATAATGGATAAAGAACAGGTTCTACACCATCCATTTCTTGTATAATAAGGGTTTTCCCAAAACGTACTGCCAACTCAAGAGCTGTGATAAAGTTACTATCCTAAGAGAATAAATAAGAATACATATGAATTCCTTTATTACCTTAGATTTACAAAAGTCCTTACAGATAATGAATGAAGCTATTAACAGCAATAACACAAATATTTTAAAATTAATATGTATGTTAACAATACAAATTATTCATGATTGCTTTTCCAGTTATAAGTACTTGGTGGTGAATCAATTTAGTAGAATAAATTATCAAATAAATTCATAAATAATTTAAATAGACATATTAGCAAAAAAGGATTTTTACATTAACAATAAAAAAGCCTTTTAAAATTTTCTACTATGATTTCAAATTGATGCAGAAATTTTCAAATTCTACATGCAATAAGTTACTCATCCAAGTATTAATAAAAACTACTTTGGGGGCTTCCCTGGTGGCGCAGTGGTTGAGAGTCCGCCTGCCGATGCAGGGGACATGGGTTCGTGCCCCAGTCCGGGAAGATCCCACATGCCACGGAGCGGCTGGGCCCGTGAGCCATGGCCACTGAGACTGTGCGTCTGGAGCCTGTGCTCCGCAACAGGAGAGGCCACAACAGTGAGAGGCCCGCATACCACAGAAAAAAAAAAAAAAAAAAGAAAACAACTACTTTGGTTGTATTCAATATCACATTGAATGGAAGAAGAAAGACAAGATGATGAATTCTAGTAAACTATCTTGATGTGATAGTTCTAATTACTGTAAAAAGAACCTTTAGATAAAATTCTATAACCATTCAAGAATTTTTAGGCTTTCTGGCTAGGTAAAGAGTCATTTTAAATTCCACTCTAAGCCTCCAACTGTGGTTAAAAAAATTTTAAATATCTGGATAATAATTATTAAGATCTCCTACTACAACCGTAAGTGGCATTAAATATTTTATATATTATATATATTACAATTATTCTTAAACACAAGTGAGTTAGATATCCCCATTTTGTAAGTGAAGAACATTTTAAAGAGTTAATTTTTCAAGCACCTGAAGCATATCTACAAAAATTAATCATACACTAGGCCTTCCCCAATAAAAAAAAAAAAACTGACCAAAAATAATTTCTTTGGTGAGATAAACATGACAGTGAAAAGTCACTACACAAAACACGATGGTTACATTTCATTGACCAACTGTCAAATCTTTGTACACAACAAAGATGCTCATTGATGAGTTACAGGAACAGGAAATTAAAAAGTCAAGGAGGTTTTCCTAATTCTCCAAACTAAGTAACTTACTTCTATAGCATCCTATACTTGTCTTTAATCATAATTTAGTGTAAATGCTTATTTGTTTAGTGTAAGTAATTACTTAATTTTCATCTCCATGAGGGCAGGAACTACTCACTTATAAATTCCCAGGGCTTAGATCAACACCTTGCATATAGAAGCAATCAAACAAATATTATTCCTTTTTACAAATTAGAAGACTAAAGCTAAGAAAGCTACATTTCCTTCCCAGGACCCATACCAGGTAAGTTATAAGACTCAGTTTTGAATCTATGTTTTCTGATTATAGTTCTTTTCACCACAAGATACCATTACTAGCTGGTATCTAAATTATAAGTAATACACACCTGCTGGTTAATAACTTCCAGACGTGAGTCTTTCAAATGTGTCTTTAACCATTCTGTAGCTTGGGAAGAAGGGTCTACCAGAAATGGGCAAACTCGACTCTAATTAAAAAAAAAAAAAAGATTATAAGCTTTCATTAAATGAAAATAATTTCCTAAAAATTATTAATCAATTAATGAGTGAGTTTTTCTCTCAGGCTTTAGAGAACACAAATATACAACTACAATGAGGAAATAAGGGTACAGTTTTTAGCGGCACCAGAGGTTACATTAATCAATTTTACCAGTAATTAATACTAGGTAATTAAATTTAACCACAGTAAAGTGAATATAGTCTTATTTACTACACAATAATACAGAAAATGTATATTAACAAAACAGTAAGCAGGAGTTCTAGTCCTAAGTTGATGCCATTTGTACCTCTCTTTTTGGTTTTAAAATACACAGCCAAGTCATTCCCTAACTTTAGATATTCTTTGGTTGAATAAACCATAGAGGCCTTACAAGAGAAGTATGAGCTAATCATAAAAGTATCGCTGAAATAATTAGCAATAAAATTATTTATATTTTAAGACTAATTTCTCTAAAGTAGTACCTAGTTAATATTACAAAAGGAGTATCCTAGAAGAGAAAATTACATAAGATGATAGGTTAAGATCTAACAAACTAGGAACTAAACTCATTACAGAACGCCTTGCACTAATTAAACTCTGAAACAGAAAATTAGAAACCTGGCATTGTGCCCTATACATACAATGCCACTTAGCAAATTAAAGGAAGCCAATTATACATTTATACATCTGATCAATTTAAATATATGTAAATATATTTTAAAAAATATGATAAATTTTAAACCATCTAATAGTCATTGTTACCTAGCAAATTAGATTTAAATAACAGCTGACCTTATTTTTCTTAAATTTTCACATTTATTTGAAAAATGTAATGCAGTTGTGTGCTCTAGGGATAAAATAACACATGAAAGTCACAGTGAAGTGAAGACTTAGAACTGGGGTAGATCTAATAAGAACATGGATGTTATCTTAGTGGTATACCAAGAGGGAGAGGGATGGTGGGAATCACATGCCCTGGGGATTAACAGCATTTTATCAGAAATGCTGTTTAAAATTGCCAGCACATGGTGATAATAAAGAGCTGACTGACTTTAAAACAGCTTTATTATTGTTTTAAAACTCTCTCTAGACAATGTGGCCTCTTTTTACCTGCACCCAGAGTGGGCCACTCCCACCACAGCTCCACAGCGTTATCCCACTGTATGATCTTCCCCCAGCATCTATTTCTGGAGGCATCCAGAAATAGCAAAATTATATGGCTAGTAAATAGCTTCTTAAGTATTACCAAAGTATTACACCTAGGTTTTAGATCTCATTTTATGCTAGCATTCAATAGCAAACATTCCACAAGTAAACTAGATTTTGCCTAACCACAAAAATAATTATTTTAAATTTTAAAAAAGTTCTTACCCATGATTTCAAACCAATGATCTGATGCAGTTAAAAAGAGAATAAGATAATGTTTCAAAAAATCATGTTTTTACCATAGAAAATATGCTTAAGAATTTCAAAGAAGGGCTTCGCTGGTGGCGCAGTGTTTGAGAGAGTCCGCCTGCCGATGCAGGGGACATGGGTTCGTGCCCCGGTCCGGGAAGATCCCACATGCCGCGGAGCGGCTAGGCCCATGAGCCATGGCCACTGAGCCTGCGCGTCCGGAGCCTGTGCTCCGCAATGGGAGAGGCCACAACAGTGAGAGGCCCGCGTACCACAAAAAAAAAAAAAAAGAATTTCAAAGAATACTTACAAGTTTGTGTTCATCTTATTTATACTTCTCCAGAGATTTAGAGAAGACCTCTGAGGTATATTTTAGGTCTGTGTTTCATGATTAAATGTGGTAAAATTCTACATTTAACAAATTATAGTAGATCTAAAAATAGTGAGCTTTCATTCATTCATGCTATTCATTCATCTACCATATGTTGAATAATGATTATAATAAGACAACACGAGAGATACAAAAATTAGTAAGATACATTCCCTTACCTTCTTTGGCCACACATCTAATAAGCAAAAAAACAAAAGTTTTTTCAATCAAAAAGGACACAGAATTCTATAGGTGGATCACAGGCAGAGTTAGGAGAAGCTGCTAGGAAGCAATTCAAGTCAAACTAGGTCAAAAAAAATAGGACTTGGCCAGGCAAAGAAGTAAAAAAAGCAAATTAGGCCAAAACAACAGCCTGATTGAGAGAAGAATGAAAAGCTGGGAGTATTTGGAAAACTACCAGTAGTTTGGCATAGTTGGAATAAAAAGTATAGACAAAGATGATGCATATAAAATGGCAGGAGTAATCAGAGGTCTTTCTGATCATGAAGAGCATTTTATGCCATGTTTAAGGATAATGAAATTTTTATACTGCAGGTAATGGGTAGTCACTGAAATATATTAATCAAGGAACTGTGATGATCAGATTAACATTTTAGGAGGATCACTCCAAAATAAAGGAACTGATACAGGGGCAGGGGACCAACTGCTATAATAATGTATTTATCCAGGTACAACATGATGAAGGCCTAAGTGAAGCCACTGGCAGTAGATGTGGTTAGAAGAGAATGAATTCATGACACATTTGAGAAGTAGATTTGACAAGACTTGCTGAATAACTAACTGAATGTAAAAGTAAAGAGACATAGTAAGAATGAGTTGCAGATTTGCAGTTTGCATTACTGGACCAAGACTGTGACATCTCCAGTGTTAGGAAATAAAAGAGAAGCAGGTTATAAGGAGTGGGTGAGGAAGAGAAACAATTATTAAAGTACATAGCTACCTTTGCCTAGCATGCATGCCCCACTCAATGCATTTCTCATGGGATTATCAATCATCTAGCACTGCACACAAGGGATGAGCAGGTGACCCAAACTAACCAATCAGAATCTTTCTGGGGAAGTAACAAATACTGTAAAGGAAGGGAAGAGATATCTTTAGTCTGAGAACATAAATTGTGATAATGGTAAACCTGGAGTCGCCAATGTCTATCCTTAACACAGGGTAGAAAGAACCTATCCAAGAATAAATCCATCTCTTAAGATGGAGAGAGAGAGAGATGTCCTGGTAACACCATTCGAATCCTGAAGCTAGTCCCAATCTTTTGAACACCTCAGTTATTTAAAAGCGTAAGTTGCTTTTTTTAAGAAAAAAAAAAAAGTACTAAAGTTGGCCACTAAAAGATTCTTGACTAAAAGTTTTTTTAAAAAATGATTAAAGACAGAGCTTGAGCTACCTACAAAGCTCCAGGTAACAATATCTAACAGGAAATTAGAACTACAGAGCTCAAAACAGAGGTCAAAGGCTAGAGACACATGATATCTATTGGCAAAAAAAAAATGATTAGGTAGTGGACATTTTTGAAAGAGATTTTTTTTCTTCCACTTTTACTGATATAACTGACACACAACACTGTGTAAGTTAAGGTGTATAGCATAATGATCTGACTTACATACATCATGAAATGATTATCACAGTAAGTTTAGGGAACATCCATCATCTCATACAGGTACAAAATTAGAGAAATAGAAAAAAAATTTTTTTTCCTTGTCATGAGAATTCTTAGGATTTGCTCTCTAAGCAACTTTCATATATAACATATAGCAGTGTTAATTATATTTATCATGTTGTACATAACATCCCTAGTGCTTATTTATCTTATAACTGGAAGTTTGCACTTTTTGACTTTCATCCAATAAGAAAAAGACTATTTTTAAAACATCTATAAAACTCTATAATTTTATTTTTATTTTTAATAACCACAAGTGGGATAAGAGTAGAAACATTTTGTAAATAAAACTAAAGCTCATCTTTTGATAAGGAGAATTATATTAACAGGAATAACATAAAATAAATAAGTTAAAACATATACAGAAACACACATATCTTTGAGAGGCAGCCTTACAGCATAGACTGCCTAGATGGCAGTGTTTGAATCTTGGCTCTACCTCTTGACAGCTCTGTGACCCTGAACAAGAAACTTAATCCTTTTGTATCTCAACTTCCTTATCTACAAAAAGGGATAATACATGTACCTACTAAATAGGGTTGATTTGAAAATTAAATGAGTTAAGAGTTTAAGTGCTTTACTTGTATTAATTCTTAAATAATAATATATGAAAAACATAGTAAGTACATGTAAGTGTTGATTATTGTTATGCATTTGGGATTTAATGAAAAAATGTTTTCCCTATGCAATTTACCTTTACAATTTTATATTCTTTAGACTAATAGCAAATTAGTTTGCATTTCCTCAGCATACACTAAATGGCAGGAAGGGAAAAAAAAAATCTCAGAAATTGAATGGTATAAAGAAAACTAATTTGACACTGAACTGTCCATAAACAATAAAAAAAAATACCTAGTACATCTTCACAGGAAAAATTTATAATACTGTGAAATTTAAACCAAGAAAAATTTACAACACTGTGAAATTTAAATTAATCATATTTTTCCATCTTCTTTCTGGATGCTTTCACTCACACCTCTCCATAGTGTCTCATACTCTCCATTTATCCCCTGAGTTCCACAATATTACAAAGATCATACAATTATCTTCCAAACAAGGACACGTTTGAGAGTAAAGAAAAAATTATTAATAATCACATCAGGAGAACAGGTGTAAATCATAGTCCAAGCAATCCAGGGCATCATGGCCAAGATTTTCCCCTGCTCCTCAAGGACATAGGTCATATGAGCTTTCTGTGGCAGATAATTATTTGACTATTTCCTCACCCAGATAACACATGTGCTTCAACAGTTAGCTTAAACCAAATATGAGAATTCCAAGCACCTTTTGTTGTAAGACAAGGAATAATTTTGGACATAAAAGGTTATCCTTAGCACCAATAAGGGATTGAGCGACTATAGCCCTTGAATCTGGGAAATCCCACACTGAATCTCTGAAAAGCTTTATTGTAGTTAATGAGGAGACATGCTATATCTCTGAATCCAAAATACATTTAATTCATCACACCTAGTCATTTTTTTCTCAGGGAAGACTCCCAGAAACCCAGTTTGTACATATTTAGACATCTAACTTCATATCACATGGTAATGTTAATGAGTAGATGTTATAGACTTGTTGTATCCAACCACACACGCAACTACAAGTTTATTCTAAATCTAGTCCACCTTAGAATTAAGATAAAATGTTAACCATAATGGAAAATTCATTTCAACAAAATGACTAATTACTCTAACAAGTTTGTCCAAATGGTTTTGTTTTGTCATATAAATGCCTATGTGTCTGTAAGAAACTTGGCAATATTAAATACAAAGTAAACTAAGCTTGTCATTAAAATTAATTTCAAAGACAATATCCCCCAAATTCATCATGAAAGACAATTTAATTCAGAATACAAAAGTAAATATTTTCAATTACTATTATCAGTAAAAAATAAAAATTATTGTGATATATTTTTTCTAAAAGCCTCTGATTTGTTATGGAATAAAAAAGAAAAATTCTTAAACTAGTATTTTTTTTTTTAATCTGCAAACAATTGCTTTCTTGGAGTACTGAAAAAAGGAGTGACTATGAAACCTTGGGAAAGGAATAACAAATATGATAAAAAGTACTAGGTTGTAATGAATTTATTTACATACACATTTAGAGTTCCAGATTTGTAATTCTAGTGTGAAAAATAATGATAAAAATGTTTAAAAAATAAATTAAAGTTTAAGCCAAATCAAATTAAAAGAAGGCAAAATTGTGTAATCTTTGTTCAACGACTTCTATGCTAGTAAGACACCAATGTATAGAGTCAAAGCACAGTCAGCTGATTAACAGGTCAAATCAAACAGAATAAATTATCCAGGAATGAACAGGGACCACAATTCATACTCACAATATGAATCATATAATAATATAGCTTACACTGCCTAAGGAGAAGCATTTAATGTTTATATCTTCTTTGAGATGTGGAGTTATGGGATAAAGAAATGGTGTGTGGACAGAGAGAAGGGTTGTAGAGAGGAAAGAAAACACTGGTAATATAGAGTATAAACTGTTGAGATAAAAAGAACAGAAAAAACAAAACATATTTTCAAGGGAGAAATGTTATCTTCCAAATCCTGTATCAGAAAGGTAAACTAAAGTAATGGTAAAAAAAATCAAACTTCATACAAAGAAATGATTTGCTTGTATACAAGATTTTGAATTTGGTTTTCACACTCACTGATAATTAAGGTATAATTGCTTCAACTTTAAATAATTACTTTTTGGAAACATATACTATGTAAAAGAACAATTTTCCAAAATATGCACATGGTAATCTTTAACTTATAGCCCAAAACTTATCCATCTTCACTTTCCATAACTTTGTAAAACAAAATGAAATAAAAGTATAAAGTTTTTATTTTTAAAATATACTCTAGATGAAAGAACTATATAACCAAATGAATCAAGTATCCCTAAAACATTTCTATTATTATCAGGAAGTTCAATTTAAAATATTTTGCCATCAAAATGATACCATTTTTATTTATACTTTTGTATTAAGGTAAAAAATAAATTACACTGAAAATTTTAGAGACGCTACCTGAATCACAAATGGATTTTTATTAGCAAAATATTTTTTACTTTTACTTAACTAAGACTAACTGTGAAAGCCTAAGGATTTGAAGAAGGTAGTTCATGGAGCAAGCTTCAAAAAAAAACATTTCTAATGAGAAGATTAAAGTAGATTAATTACCTGCAAGATAACAAGAGCATTTTCTATGGAAAGGTCATCTGATGGTAGGCCTTCACTTTTCCAAATTAACTGTTCACTTTCAGTACAAAGAAACCTCCTCAGATCAAATTCTGAAAAATTAAGATATCGATAATACTTTACTACAATAATCTTATGCTTGATAAAAGAAAGGGAATAAAACTATTTATAATATACTCAGACAAAAGTCCCATGATCATTCTTAATACGCAATCCATTCTTCTGCATTTAGAATCAGAAACTAAAGAGGAAAAACGTTTTAAAAAGTGCAAAGGAATGAAACTCAAATTATATTTCTTCTATCAAATGAATGTTTCACAACTATAATAATTTGCGAAAACCACAAAATTCACAAAGAATTTTGGAATTCCTACATCTCATCTTACCATATGAAATTAGTGTAAAAATTAATAAAATGTTTAACTGCATTCATACAACATCAAAATAATTCAGTGGTGTCAGTTTCAAAAAGAGATTTTATGGGTAGAAGAGTCATTATAATAAAGCAATTCTCAGAACATCTGTAGAATTTAGCAAATCTAAAGTAGCTATGGTATCCTTTAACTTACAGAAAATTTTCCCCATTTAAAAAAAAGTAAAATGACAAAAATCAAAAGATGTGCTTTTTAGTATACTGAAATTTCAAATTTATGAATAACTAAATACAAACTTTCAAGACCAGCTGACTTGGTCCATTCTACCAAACAGGTTTTTCTCAGACCCTCAGGAGCAGCAGAAAGATATGTAATAAATGCAGCAGCTAGCTGAGCTCTTTTAGGAAGAGTAGCTAATTCCTCTGTTATCTCTGTAACCTGGAAAAAAAAGGAGAGAGAGAGCAACATACGGATATGTTCTAAGATAGAAAAAAAATATTGATAGCTTCACAAATTGAAGTTCTGCCTATAGAAAAAATCATTTATTGGTTTAAAGTAATAACATGTCTGAACAAAATTGTCGAAATGTAAAAATACCAGCAAGACCTCAGACCTTGCTGTGATATTAAAACAATGTATAAAATCCCAACATATCTGTAAAGAAGAATATATTTTGTCATTGAAATTTCCTAATAATTCTAATAAACACTGTGAATTAGCATCACTTTGAAAAACATGATTTAGATACACAGAGTATGAGCAAAGGTAAAAAACAAAAATTAAGCACGGAGACTCTTTAATTAGAAGCATAGTGTGGCTAATGCATAAGCCTGAGCAGAAAGAGTACCAAAATAGGAATAATGAAAAGAGAAACACAGAATTGACTGGAAGGAGGAAGATTTGAAAGTCTTCCTATGCCATGCAAAGTTGCTTCAGTTTTAACCTGTGGTAATAATGAGCCACTGAAAGTGTTTAAACAGAGCAGTGAGTCATGTAATGAGACTGGGTTTTAGAAAGATAATTCAGCTGACAAATAAGAATCAACTAATTAAAGGGTCAGATAGGAGAAAGACAAGGCAGGAGAATTCAGGTGAAAAAAGAAAAAGAAGAGAATTAAGGAGGGAAGACAAATATGAGGGATATTTGCAAAGGGATACAAATTAATAGAAGGAGTCTAAGATAATCCACATATTTTTAGTTTTGATGCCTATAAGAAAGATGCCTTATGAGACATAGGAAATAAAAGAGATTTCATATGAGAAAAGAAAATAAGTTAATTTAGACATGTATTTGAGTTCCGGAGACAGCTGAATGCCAATATCTAAGGTGTAGTTACAAATATGAATTTAAAAGTCAGCAGATTAGAAACATAGCTCTGGTCAGCATCATCATTTGGGTGATATTCTTAAGACTGGATGAGAATTCCTAGAATATCTGCAGAGAAAGGAGCTGAGGAAGAGAATACTGAGGGGGCAATTGACATTATTGGATAAGCAGATGAGGAGGATCCAGCAAAGGCAGGAATCTAACTGCTTAAAACAAAAACAAAATCAAAACAAATGAACAAAAACAAGAGACAACACTTTAACAAAGTTGAAATAAGAGAGAATCTCAAACACAAATAAATACCTGACAGTGTCAAATCCTAAGAGGACTGTCTTGGTAAAGGTAAGTCCAAAAAAGGCTCTAAACAGTACTAAATTTTCCACAACTCATTTTTACCACTACCTTTTCCTAACTAAAAGAGGAATAGGATGCTTTGTCTAAAATCCATTCATATAAAGATATTTTGCTTAAAGATTAATTCACAGCAGAGCTTCAAGATGGCGGGGGAGTAAGACGTGGAGATCACCTTCCTCCCCACAAATACATCAGAAATACATCTACATGTGGAACAACTCCTACAGAAAACCTACTGAACGCTGGTAGAAGACCTCAGACTT
This sequence comes from Monodon monoceros, assembly GCF_005190385.1. Lineage (NCBI taxonomy): Eukaryota > Metazoa > Chordata > Mammalia > Artiodactyla > Monodontidae > Monodon > Monodon monoceros. The sequence goes on from NW_021703784.1 coordinate 29,377,602, forward strand.
TCTAAAAGGCAAAAAGCTCCCCATGTACCTGGGTAGGGCAAAAGAAAAAAGAAAAAACAGAGACAAAAGAATAGGGACGGGACCTGCACCAGTGGGAGGGAGCTGTGAAGTCGGAAAAATTTCCACGCACTAGGAAGCCCCTTCACTGGTGGAGACAGGGGGTGGGGGGGGGAAGCTTCAGGTTCATGGAGAAGAGTGCAGCAACAGGGTGCGGAGGGCAAAGTGGAGAGATTCCTGCACAGAGGATCGGTGCCGACCAGCACTCACCAGTCTGAGAGGCTTGTCTGCTCACCCACAGGGACAGGTGGGGGCTGGGAGTGGAGACTCGGGTTTCAGAGGTCAGATCCCAGGGAGGGAACTTGGGTTGGCTGTGTGAACACAGCCGGCAGGGGGCTAGTGCGCCTCAGCTAGACGGGAGGGAGTCCGGTAAAATGTCTGGAACTGCGTAAGAGGCAAGACACCATTGTTTTGTAGTGTGCAAGGAGACGGGATTCAGAGCACCATGTAAATGAGCTCCAGAGACAGGCGCAAGCCGTGGCTATCAGCGCAGACACCAGAGATGGGCATGAGACACTAAGGCTGCTGCTACTGCCACCAAGAAGCCTGTGTACAAGCACAGGTCACTATCCACACCTCCCCTCCCGGCAGCCTGTGCAGCCCACCACTGCCAGGGTCCTGTGATCCAGGAACAACTTCCCCAGGAGAACACATGGCATGCCTCAGGCTGTTGCAACAAAATGCTGACCTCTGCCGCTGTAGGTTCAACCCACATTCCGTACCCCTCCCTCCCCCTGGCTTGAGTAAGCCAGAGACCCCTAATACGCTGCTGCTTTAATCCTGTCCCATCTGGGCAGGGAACAGATGCCCTCAAGCGACCTACAAGCAGAGGCAGGGCCAAATCCAAAGCTGAACCCCAGGAGCTGGGCGAACAAAGAAGAAAAAGGGAAATCTCTCCATGAAGCCTCAGAAGCAGCGGATTAAAACTCCACAGTCAACTTGACGTACCCTGCATCTTTGGAAAATCTGAATATACAATGAAACATCCCAAAACTGAGGCAGTGGACTTTGGGAGTAACTGCAGACTTGGGGTTTGCTTTCTGCATATAATTTGTTTCTGGTTTTATGTTTATCTTACTTTAGTATTTAGAGCTTATTATCACTGGCAGATTTACTTACTGATTTGGTTGAATTCTTCCTTTTTATACATATATAAATATTTTTCCTTTTTCTCCTTTTGTGACTGTGTATGGATATGCTTCTTTGTGTAATTTTGTCTGTATAGCTTTGCTTCTATCATTCGTCTTAGGGTTCTGTGTGGTGGCTTTTTTTTTTTTTTTTTAGTATACATTTTACTGCTTGTTATCATTGGTGGATTTGTTTTTTGGATTGGTTGCTCTCTCTTTTTTTATTATTTTTTTATTTTTTTATTTTTAATAATATTTTTTACTTTTCAATTTAATTTTTTTCTTTCTTTCTTTTTTTTCTCCCTTTTCTTCTGAGCCATGTGGCTGACAGAGTCTTGCTGTTCCAGCCAGGTGTCAAGCCTGAGCATCTGAGGTGGGAGAGCTGAGTTCAGGACATGGGTCCACCAGAGACTTCCCGGCCCCACCCGTAATATCAAACAGCAAAAGCTCTCTCAGAGATCTCCATCTCAACGCAAAGGCCCAGCTCCACTAAATGACCAGCAAGCTACAGCACCCTATGCCAAACAACTAGCAAGAGAGGAACACAACCCCACGCGTTACCAGAGAGGCAGCCTAAAATCATAATAAGGTTACAGACAACCCAAAACACACCAACAGACATGGTCCTGCCCACCAGAAAGACAAGATCCAGCCTCATCCACCAGAACACAGGCACCAGTCCCCTCCCCCAGGAAACCTACACAACCCACTGAACCAACCTTACCCACTGGAGGCAGACACCAAAAACAACAGGAACTACGAACCTGCAGCCTGCGAAAAGGAGACCCCAAACACAGTAAGTTAAGAAAATGAGAAGACAGAGAAATACACAACAGATGAAGGAGCAATGTAAAAACCCACCAGACCAAACAAATGAAGAGGAAATAGTCAGTCTACCTGAAAAAGAGTTCAGAGTAATGATAGTAAAGATGATCCAAAATCCTGGAAATAGAATGGAGAAAATACAAGAAACGTTTAACAAGGACCTAGAAGAACTAAAGAGCAAACAAACAATGATGAACAACACAAAAAATGAAATTAAAAATTCTCTAGAAGGAATCAATAGCAGAATAACTGAGGCAGAAGAACAAATAAGTGACCTGAAAGTTAAAACAGTGGAAATAACTGTTGCATAGCAGAATAAAGAAAAAAGAATGAAAAGAATTGAAGACAGTCTCATAGACCTCTGGGACAACATTAAATGCACCAACATTCGAATTATAGGGGTCCCAGAAGAAGAAGAGAAAAAGAGAGGGACTGAGAAAATATTTGAAGAGATTATAGTTGAAAACTTCCCTAATATGGGAAAGGAAATAGTCAATCAAGTCCAGGAAGCACAGAGAGTCCCATACAGGATAAATCCAAGGAAAAATACTCCACGACACATATTAATCAAACTATTAAAAATGAAATACAAATAAAAAATATTAAAAGCAGCAAGGGAAAAGCAACAAATAACATACAAGGGAATCCCCATAAGGTTAACAGCTGATCTTTCAGCAGAAACTCTGCAAACCAGAAGGGAGTGGGAGGACATATTTAAAGTGATGAGAGAAAAACCTACAACCAAGATTACTCTACCCAGAAAGGATATCATTCAGATTCGATGGAGAAATTAAACCTTTACAGACAAGCAAAAGCTAAGAGCATTTAGCACCATCAAACCAGTTTAACAACAAATCCTAAAGGAACTTCTCTAGGCAGGAAACACAAGAGAAGGAAAAGACCTACAATAATCCAAAACAATTAATAAAATGGTAATAGGAACACATATATTGATAACTACCTTAAATGTAAATGGATTAAGTGCTCCAACCAAAACACATAGACACCTGAATGGGTACAAAAACAAGACCTATATATATGCAGTCTACAACAGACCCACTTCAGACCCAGGGACACATACAAACTGAAAGTGAGGGGATGGAAAAAGATATTCCATGCAAATACAAATCAGAAGGAAGATGGAGTAGCAATTCTCGTATCAGACAAAATAGACTTTAAAATAAAGACTATTACAAGAGACAAAGAAGGACACTACATAATGATCAAGGGATCAATCCAAGAAGAAGATATAACAATTGTAAATATTTATACACCCAACATAGGAGCACCTCAATACTTAAGGCGAATACTAACAGCCATAAACAGGGAAATCGATAGTAACACAATCATAGTAGGGGACTTTAACATCCCACTTTCACCAATGGATAGATCATCCAAAATGAAAATAAAAAAGGAAACACAAACATTAAATGATACCTTAAACAAGATGGACTTAATTGATATTTAAAGGACATTCCATCCAAAAACAACAGAATACTCTTTCTTCTCAAGTGCTAATGGAATATTCTCCAGGATAGATCATATCATGGGTCACAAATCAAGCCTTGGTAAATTTAAGAAAATTGAAATCCTATCAAGTATCTTTTCCGACCACAATGCTATGAAACTAGATATCAACTACAGGAAAAAATCTGTAAAAAAATACAAACACATGAAGGCTAAACAATACACTACTAAATAACCAAGAGATCATTGAAGAAATCAAAGGAAAAAACCTAGAAACAAGTGACAATGAAAGCACTACGACCCAAAACCTAGGGGATGCAGCAAAAGCAGTTCTAAGAGGGAGGTTTATAGCAATATAATCCTACCTCAAGAAACAAGAAATATCTCAAATAAACAACCTAAACTTACACCTTAAGCAATCAGAGAAAGAAGAACAAAAAAATCCCAAAGTTAACAGAAGGAAAGAAATCATAAATATCAGATTAGAAATAAATGAAAAAGAAATGGAGAAAAAAATAGCTAAGATCAATAAAACTAAAAGCTGGTTCTTTGAGAAGATAAACAAAATTGATAAACCACTAGCCAGACTCATCAAGAATAAAAGGGAGAAGACTCAAATCAACAGAATTAGAAATGAAAAAGGCGAAGTAACAACTGACACTGCAGAGAAACAGAGGATCATGAGAGATTACTACAAGCAACTATATGCCAATGATATGGACAACTTGGAAGAAATGAACAAATTCTTAGAAAAGCACAACCTCCCGAGACTGAACCAGGAAGAAACAGAAAATATAAACGGGCCAATCACAAGCACTGAAATTGAAACTGTGATTAAAAATCTTCCAACAGGGCTTCCCTGGTGGCACAGTGTTGAGAGTCCGCCTACCGATGCAGGGGACACGGGTTCGTGCCCTGGTCCAGGAAGATCCCACATGCCGCAGAGCGGCTGGGCCCATGAGCCATGGCCGCTGAGCCTGTGCGTCCAGAGCCTGTGCTCTGCAACGGGAGAGGCCACAACAGTGAGAGGCTCGCGTACTGCAAAAAAAAAAAAAATCTTCCAACAAACAAAAGCTCAGGACCTGATGGATTCACAGGCAAATTCTATTAAACATTTAGAGAAGAGCTAACACCTACCCTTCTGAACCTCTTCCAAAATATAGTAGAGGGAGGAACTCTCCTAAACTCATCGTACGAGGCCACCATCACCCTGATAACAAAACCAAAGATGTCACCAAAAAAGAAAATTAGACCAATATCACTGATAAACATAAATGCAAAAATCCTCAACAAAATACTAGCAAACAGAATCCAGCAGCACATTAAAAGGATCATACACCCTGATCAAGTGGGGTTTATTCCAGTAATGCAAGGATTCTTCAATATACGCAAATCAATCAATGTGATAAAGCATATTAACGAATTGAAGGAGAAAACCATATGATCATCTCAATAGACATAGAAAAAGCTTTCGACAAAATTCAACACCCACTTATGATAAGAACTCTACAGAACATAGGTATAGAGGGAACTTACCTCAACATAATAAAGGCCATATATAACAAACCCACAGCCAACATCATTCTCAATGGTGAAAAACTGAAACCATTTCCACTAAGATCAGGAACAAGACAAGGTTGCCCACTCTCACCACTCTTATTCAACATAGTTTTGGAAGTTTTAGCCACAGCAATCAGACAAGAAAAAGAAATAAAACGAATCCAAATCGGAAAAGAAGAAGTAAAACTGTCACTGTTTGCAGATGACATGATACTATTCATAGAGAATCGCAATGATGCTACCAGAAAACTACTAGAGCTAATCAATGAATTTGCTAAAGTAGCAGGATACAAAATTAATGCACAGAAATCTCCTGCATTCCTATACACTAATGATGAAAAATCTGAAAGAGAAATTAAGGAAATACTCCCATTTACCACTGCAACAAAAAGAATAAAATACCTAGGAATAAACCTACCTAAGGAGACAAAAGACCTGTATGCAGAAAACTCTAACACACTGATGAAAGAAATTAAAGATGATACAAACAGATGGAGAGATATACCATGTGCTTGGATTGGAAGAATCAACTCTGTGAAAATGACTATACCACCCAAAGCAATCTACAGATTCAGTGCAATCCCTATCAAACTACCAATGGCATTTTTCACAGAACTAGAACAAAAAATTTCACAATTTTTATGGAAACACAAAATACCCCGAATAGCCAAAGCAATCTTGAGAAAGAAAACTGGAGCTGGAGGAATCAGGCTCCCTGTCTTCAGACTATACTACAAAGCCACAGTAATCAAGACAGAATGGTATTGCCACAAAAACAGAAATATAGATCAATGGAACAGGATAGAAAGCCCAGAGATCAACCCACGCACATGTGGTCACCTTATTTTTGACAAAGGAGGCAAGAATATACAATGGTGGAAAGTCTACAAGGAGAACTACAATACGACCCAGTAATCCCACTACTGGGCATATACCCTGAGAAAACCATAATTCAAAAAGAGACATGTACCACAATGTTCATTGCAGCACTATTTACAATATACAGGACATGTAAGCAACCTAAGTGTCCATCAACAGATGAATGGATACAGAAGATGTGGCACATATATACAATGGAATATTCCTCAGGCATAAAAAGAAACGAAACTGAGTTATTTGTAATGAGGTAGATGGACATAGATACTGTCATACGGAGTGAAGTAAGTCAGAAAGAGAAAAACAAATACCGTATGCTAACACACATATATGGAATCTAAAAAAAATGGTTCTGAAGAACCTAGGGGCAGGACAGGAATAAAGACGCAGACATAGAGAATGGACTTGAGGACACAGGGAGGGGAAAGAGTAAGCTGGGACAAAGTGATAGAGTGGCATGGACATATATACACTACCAAATGTAAAACAGATAGCTAGTGGGAAGCAGTCACATAGCACAGGGAGATCAGCTCGGTGCTTTCTGTCCACCTACCTAGAGGGGTGGGATAGGAAGTGTGGGAGGGAGCCGCAAGCAGGAGGAGATATGGGGATATATGTTTATGTATAGCTGATTCACTTTGTTATACAGCAGAAACTAACTCACCAGTGTAAAGCAATTATACTCCAATAAAGATGTTAAAAAAAAAAGATTAATTCACATCATGGCCATTAATATCTAGATAATTTATCCTAAGCCAGGGCTGAAATTTAATGGATATTTTTCCTTTTCATTTTGTTAACAAATACATTATCTTACACATTTCCTGTGTTTTAAACAATGCCTCTTTATGACCTCTCTTTCAAACAAACCTGCGCATTCCACCTCTTGTGTTCTCTGTCAAGCTGATTAATCAAGACTTCTGCAGCTTTAATTGTTTCTTGTGCTTTGCTTACTTCGGCTTCAAGTTTGGCAGCTTCTGAAGTCCTGCTCTGAAATCTATGAAAACATTAAAGTTTAATTAAAGACAACTGGATTTAAGATAGATTTAATTAAATTATGCTTATATAGTAAAGTGAACTTTTATACAATAATTTAATTAACTATAATATTGATAATATTTGCATATAAAATATCATTAATGTAAGAGACACAATACCAACACATACATTTAAAGGGGAACATTCTCACAGGGCGTTGATGTCCTACTACATTATGTATAAACTTATGAATAAGACATTCAAAGGCCCAGTCATAATATTGATCTATCTTTTCAGTTTTATTTCATTTTACTCAATTCAGTAAAACTATATGTCAATATCGGAAGAATTTTATATTTTCAGACAATGCCCTATCTTTTATCTGCTGTGCCCTTCAACACGATGTTCCATTTGCCTAGAATACTTTCCACCTCCTTCCTTATCCCTATCTCACCCCTCACTCTAACTCCCTCAAATATATACCTATCAAAAATATAAATAAAATCTTAAAGCTCACCTGATATATTCAGCCCATCAGATATGTTCTCTCCCTATGTGCCCATTTGCTAAAGTTTAAAACTTTTAAATTATTTTCCTTAAAAATACTTGTACATATATATTATTTTATTAAATATAATAGTAATATTCCTATTACTTAGTCCTTCGACAAATATGTAAGTGCCTTCAAAATGCTCAGGATTCTGCCAATTCTCAGAATAGTTGAAAATAAGTATTACAATTCTCATTTTATAAATATGGAGACTTAAATCCAAACAGATTATTGCACAGGTCTCCCCAACAGTAAGCAGAGGATCTAAAATTCATATATGGGTGTGTCTGATATAAAGTTCCAGGCATTTTACAGTACTTTTATTGCCTCTCTAAGTGCTCTATTCCTCCCTTCCCTAGACATAAGACTCTAGGAGCCACTTGCCCAAAATGGTAGCCACATAAATAAAATTAAAAATTCAATTCCTCAGTCACATTATCCACAAGGTCCTCAGTAATATTATTCAGAAGGTTTTCATAATAATCCTTCCAAAATACTGGTAGTATAGTATAGTGACTAAGAAAAGGAACTTCATGGAGTCAAATACAAGATCTAATGCTTGCTTAGTCATTTACTAACTGCTTAACTTAGGCAAATAAATTTTTCCAATCTTTAGCTTCCTAGTCTGCAAAATGTAAGAATATCCACCTCTCAGTGTTGTTTTAAGTATTAAAAATGATAAATATGTAAAGTGCCTAGGACAACACCTGACACATGCAAATGACTAACAAATGGAGTCAAACATTGGTATCATAAGCTAACCACTCAATAAATATTTGACAATTATCTGAGTATTATTAAGCACTGATTCGGAGCATGTAACACTGAAAATAATATATTATTTTCCTTATACTTCTCTAATTATACCAGGAAGGAAATTATGTGATTTCATTTCTGTATGTCTAACATAAAAAACATTCAGGAATATGAAAAACATTGAATTTATGGGTTTGAAGATTTTTTTGTTTATTCTCTATAAATAAATATATATAAATGTAAAAGAGATAACTGTTTTCTAACGCTGTAGAGAAAAAAATTCATAGTTTTCAGTCTGATGAATTTTTTTCTTGGTGCAATAATTTGCATTTCTTTCATAAGAAAGAAAAGGATACATAACACACCACTTAAAGAAAAAATATGTTTATAGAAAAGTTTTACTCTCATAAAACTGAAAGCAAGTGATAACATATGCTATATTTAATGACACATTCTCCAGTTTTCCAATCTTCACAATTCTTAAAGGAAAATGCTTCCACATTTATAATAATTCCCATACCAATATTTTCTATCCTATATTAAAAAGCAATCACAGGAACACAGAGGTACATGAAAGGTTTTAAGATTAATCACATTCATAAATGCTTCTTAAATTTGAGAATAATATTTGCATGAAGGAATATTTTTTAATACCAAAAAGGGCAAAGTTAAAAAGACAAAAATTTTTTAACATGATCATATACCTCTGGAAATATTATGCAATAGGTGGTCCTATAGCATCATCTGAAATAAAGGAGTCTAAAATCTTGAAGTCAAAATTATAAAGAAATGGGAATTCCAAATGTAAACACTCCCAGCATTAACACATTACATTCAATTCTTCCTGCTCAATTTTCCAATGCTTGGGAATACAGAAACTTAAAATATTTTTGTTCTTATTAAATGTTTTTAAAAAGGAAGACATTCTATATTATTTTACATCCTTCCCCCTTTTAGAGATACCAAAAAATTAAGACAGTGATTATAACTAAGATTTTCAAAATTTAAGTATTAGTTGAGGTATGTTTTCAAATATTCAAAATACATTTCAAAACTTAACTTACTTTTCTCTGAGTTCTGACACTTTTTGACCAACAGAATTAAGAAGCTCCTCTAGTTTCCTTTTTCTGTCTTCAGTTTTCCGCAAATTTCTAAAATATAATTCAATTTTATAAGTCATTCTACTTTAGTTATCAACAAAAAGCCACAACAGCACCTTAAAATGTAATTGTGCAGTAAATAAATGACAATGAAAACTATCAATAATTCAGTAGTTATAATACCTTCACTTAGAATTTGATTTGAAAAGCCATGCTATAATTTAAGTGTATTCTCTGACCTAACCATACCACTTCCAGGAATCTATATTTTAAAACACTTATGCCCACAGATTTCTAGATAAAAATGGAAGACTAAAAGTATTCACTTATCTTCTATCCCTTCTAAAATCCTACTAAAATGAAACCAAGGGAATAAATTAAAACATACACGCACAAGAAAAAAGACAAAGAAAGAGAAAAGTACTACAAAGGAGTAATTTTAATAAAATTCTGAAAGGTGATAACTGACATACCAAAATACAAAAGGGCAAAAGTTAAATGACTGCAAGAAGATAGGTGAAAAGAAGTATTCAAAAATGTTCAGGAAATGTAGACAACAGGTACCTCTGAAGAAAATAATAGAGCTAAATACAGAAGATTGTTTAATAATTGATAATACAACATTTGACCTCAGAATCCCTCCTGCATTGAGAGCAGACTATCCTCTACATACATCCCTGAAAGTCAAACCTTATGCCCCTTACCCACCCCCAACCACCCCTACTCAATCCCTAGGCAGAAGATATTAGGATTCTTCTAGAGAAATGACTGGCTTACCCCTCTCAAAAATACCCACAAATATTGAGAAGTTGTCATCAAATGGCCAGTCCACACTGCCATGCACTGCTGGGCATTTGTGCATTGCACAAATCAACTTGAGTTTTTGTCTAAACACAGATTGCAAGGTCTCATTCCCCAGCATATCTGATTCAATAAGCCTTGATGGAGATCAAAAATTTGCTCTTTTAACAATTTCCCAGGTAACATTGATGCTGCTGGTTCAGGGACCACATTTTGAGAACTACTATAATAGAATAAGGCCTTCAAAATCATGAGATTAATTTATTTCTAGTCTAGTATTTTAAACCCAGCCCAATTATAATCACATATAATAGTATATAATACAGATAATTTTAGACATGCAAATCTCAAAATATTTTTTATCCCATATAACCTTGCTTAAGAAGCTACTATGGAGGATGTGTTCCAGAAAAATGAGGGACTAACTATGAAAGAGAAAGACAAAGACCCAAAATAAGAGAATATGATCAGAAAAGAGACAAATATAACCCCAGAATAATGGTGAAAAGCAATCTCAAGATAACTTAAGCTGTAGACTGCAGGCCTGGGGAAGAACTAACTCACCTTGAAACAGGAGGACAAAAGGCTCTAAGTAGGAGAGTACTAAGAAAAAATTAAATAGAACACATAGATTCCAAATACGTTTTAGGGTCTGACAAAAAGACTATGGATAAATATGTGATACATAAACAGAAAAAAAATAATCAATTGAAAAAATAAGGCAATTATTAAGCATAACAAAAGGTATACAAGGAAATATACTCATAAAACATGATATATCCAAGCTGTAAAAAAATTTATATAATCAAAATATATAATCATATTTAATATGATTTAACACAAATATTTCATGTAATTATATTGAAAAAAATAAGAAACTTAGGCAGCTAAAAATCTCCTTGTGTAGAGTAAGAAGTAATAGATAATTTCAAAAGGTGAATGATCATGAACATAACATATCTCTTAGTCTGCATTTAGAACAAATGAGATAAAATATAATACTAACTTAGTAACAATAGCAAATTAAAAGTTTAAGCCCCAAAAGTAAATTGTTAAATTTTCCCCACACCTGCCAGATAACGTTTTGGAAATGATATACTAAAAGTTTCCTAAAACTTAGAGAAAAAAATATAAAAGCTCTAAATTTCTAAAATCTACTTTTTGTACTTTGACAGTATTCCTTCACAAAATTTTGGCTCTTTCTAAAGGAACTTCTACCAACTTATCTTTCCAACAACTTAACGGAGGAGGAAAAAAGTGAGTTGATTCTGCTATACATCTTTTAATTGCTTTTTCTTTTTTTGTTCTATTTAACTTTTTTTTTTCTTTTTCTTTAATGATGTATAGTTAATTTACAATACTGTGTTAGTTTCAGGTGTACAGCATAGTGATCCAGTTTTTTTTTTTTTTGCAGGTTATATTCCATTGTAGATTATAAGATGTTGAATAAAATTCCCTGTGCTATACAGTAAAACCTTGTTGCTTATCTATTTTATGTATAATAGTCTATGTCTTTTAATAATATATGCCTAACCTATCCCTCACTCTCTCTCTCCTTTCGTAACCATAAATTTGTATTATATGTCTGTAAGTCTGCTTCTATTTTGTATATAGATTCATTTTGTGTATCTTCTTTATCCATTCATCTGTCGATGGACATTTAGGTGGCTTCCACGTCTTGGCTATTGTAAACAGTGCTGCAATGAACACTGGGGTGCATGTATCTTTTCAAATTCTGGTTTTCTCCAGATATATGCCCAGGAGTGGGATTGCAAGATCATATGGTAGCTCTACTTTTAGTTTTTTAAGGAACCTCCATACTGTTTTCCATAGTGGCTGCAGCAGTTTACATTCCCACCAACAGTGTAAGAGGGCTCCCTTTCTCCACCCTCTCCAGCATTTATTATTTGTGGACTTTTTGATGATACCCATTCTGACTTGTGTGAGGTGATACCTCATTGGGGTTTTGATTTGCATTTCTCTAATAATAAGTGATGATGAGCATCTTTTCATGTGCCTGTTGGCCATTTGTATGTCTTCTTTGGAGAAATGTCTATTTAGGCCTTCTGCCCATTTTTTTATTGGGTTGTTTAAATTTTTGTTAATGAGTTGTATTGTTTGCATATTTATCCCTTGTCAGTCACACTGCTTGCAAATATTTTTTTCCCATTCTGTAGGTTTTCTTTTCATTTTGTTGATGGTTTCCTTTGCTGTGCAAAAGCTCTTCAGCTTGATTAGGTGCCATTTGTTTAGTTTTGCTTTTATTTCTTTTGCCTTATGTGACTGATCCAAGAAAATATTGCTATGATTTACATCAGAAAATGTTTTTGCCTATGTTCTCTTCTAGGAGTTTTATGTGCCATGTCTTATATTTAGGTCTTTAAAACTATTTTGAGTTTATTTTTGTATATGGTGTGAGAGAGTGTTCTAATTTCATTGATTTACATGTAGCTGTCCAGCTTTCCCAACACCACTTGTTAAAGAAACTGTCTTTTCTCCATTGTATATTCTTGCCTCCTTTGTCATAGACCATGGGTGCATGGGTTTATTTCTGGGCTGTCTATTCTGTTCCATTGATCTATATGTCTGTTTTTGCGCCAATACTACACTGTTTTGATTACTGTAGCTTTGTAGTATAGTCTGAGGTCTGGAAGGGGTATGCCTCCAACTTTATTCTTTTTCCTCAGGATTGCTTTGGCAATTCTGGGTCTTTTGGAGTTCCATATAAATTTTAGGATTATTTGTTCTAGTTCTGTGAAAAATGTCATGAGTATTTTGATAGAGATTGCATTAAATCTGTATATTACTTTGGGTAGTACAATCATTTTAACAATATTAATTCCTCCAATCCAAGAGCATTGGATATCCTTTTGTCTCTTTGAATCATCCTCAGTTTACTTTATACCAATGTTTTACAGCTTTCAGCATATACGTCTTTCACCTCCTCAGTTAAGTTTATTCCTAGGTATTTTACTTTTTTTGACACGATTTTAAACAGGATTTTTTTTCTTTTTTTGCTTTCTCTTTCTGATATTTGTTAGTGTAAAGAAACACAACAAATTTCCATGTATTAATCTTGTATCCTGCTACCTTTCTGAACTCATTTATTAGTTCTAATAGATTTTGTGTGGAGACTTTGGGGTTCTCTTTATAGAGTATCAGGTCATCTGAAGTAGTGACAGTTTTCAATCTTTCCTTCCAATTCGTAAACCTTTTACTTCTTTTTCTTGTCTGACTGCTGTAGTTAGGTCTTCCACTACAATGTTGAATAGAACTGGTGAGAGTGGATATCCTTGTCTTGTTCTTGCATTTACCGGGAAGCCTTTCAGCTTTTCACCATTGAGTATTATGTTGGCTATGGGTCTGTCATAAACGGCTTTTATTATGTTCAGATATGTTTCCTATATACCCATTTGGGTGAGAGTTTTTATCATGAATGGATATTGAACTTTGTCAAATGCTTTTTCTGCAGCTATTGAGATGATGATGTGGTTTCTGTCTTTGCTTTTGTTAATGTGGTGTATCACACTGACTGATTCACATATTTTGAACCATCCTTGTGATCCTGGAATGAACCCAACTTTATCATGGTGTATGATCCTTTTCATGTATTGTTGGATTCAATTTGCTAATATTTTGCTGAAGACTTTTACGTCTAAATTCATCAAAGATATTGGCCTGTAAATTTCTTTTTTTGTAGTGTCTTTGTCTGGTTTTGGCATCAGGATAACGGTGGGCTCATAGATTGAATTTGGAAGTGTTCCCTCCTCTTCAATTTTTTGGAATAGTTTTAGAAGTACTGGTATGAGTTCTTCCTTGTATGTTTGGTAGAATTTCCCAGTGAAGTCATCCACTCCAGCGCTTTTGTTTGCAAGGAGGTTTTTTTATTATTATTATTACATATTCTACTGCACTTCTAGTGATCAGTCTGTTCAAGTTATCCATTTCTTCTTGACTCAATTTTGGCAGGCTGTATGTTCCTAGAAACTTGTTCATTTCTTCTAGGTTGTCTAATTTGTTAGTATAAAACTGTTCATGGTATTCTTATAATTTTTTGTATTTCTCTGGTATCAATTGTTATTTCTCCTCTTTCATTTATTATTTTATTTATTGGAGTCATTTCTCTTTTGTTCTTGGTGAGTCTCTCTGGAGGTTTGTTGATTTACCTTTTCAAACTACCAGCTCTTGGTTTTATTGATCTTTTCTATTATTTTTTTATCTCTTATTTTATTTATTTCCCCTTGAACTTTATTATTTTGTTCCTTCTGTTAACTTTGGATTTTGTTTATCCTTCTTTCTTATTCATTTTGGTGGTAGGTTAGGTTGTTTGAGATTTTTCTTGTTACTTGAGGAAGGCCTGTATATCACTATAAATTTCCCTCTTAAAACTGTTTTGCTGCATCCCACAGATTTTGTAAGGTTGTGTTTTCATTGTCATTTGTCTCAAGGTATTTTCTGATTTATTCTTTGATTTCATTGTTGAGCCACTGTCTTTTTAGTAGCTTGTTGTTTTGTCTCCATGTGTTTGTTCTTTTCCTATTTTGCTTTCTGTAGTTTATTTCTAGTTCCATACCACTGTGGTCAGAAAAGATGCTTGAAATAATATCTATCCTCTTAAATTTGTTGAGGCTTGTTCTGTGATCTAGTATGTTATCTATCCTAGATAATGTTCTATGTGAGCTTGAAAGGAACGTGCATTCTGTTTTTGTTTTTTGTTTTGGATGTAGTGCCCTGTAGACATCAATTAAGTCCAACTGCTCTACTGTATCATTTAGGAACGTTCTTGCCGTATTGATTTTCTGTCTGGATGATCTGCCCATTGATGTCAGTGGGGTGTTAAAGACTCCTACTATCATTGTCAATTTCTCCCTTTATGTCTTCTAGCATTTGTTTTATATACTTAGGTGCTCCTACAGTACAAGTGTAATATCCTCTTCTTATATTGATCACTTTATCATTATATAATGCCCTTTTTCTTTCTTTATGGCTTTTGTTTTAAAGTCTATTTTGTCTGATAGGAGAATTGTTACCCCCACTTTCTTGTTGTTTACATTTGCATGAATTCTCTTTCTCCATCGCCTTTCAGTCTATGTGTATCTTTCATCCTGATGTTAGTCTTCTGAAGGCAGCAAATTGTAGTTTCTTGGTTTTTTCCTCCAATCTGCCACTCTGTCTTTTGATCAGAGCATTTAGTCCAGTGACATTTAACGTAATTATTGATAAGTAAGTATTTACTGCCATTTTAATCCTTGCTTTCCAGTTGCTTTTGTAGTTCTTCTCTGTGCAGTTTTTTTTTCCTTTGGCAGGGGGAGGGGGTTGATGTTTTTCTTTTGTAGTATGCTTGAGTTCTTTCTTTTTGGTTTTGGTGAATCTATTGTATGTTTCTGATTTGAGGTTACCATGGAGTTCAAGTATGTTGACCCATAACTATATCTATTTGCTTTAAATTGATAGTCATTCAAGTTCGTATTTTTTAAAAATCTACATTTTTATACTCCCCTCCCCTACATTTTGTGATTTTGATATCCTATTTTATATTGTCATGCTTATCCTTTTACTGTTAATTGTAGTTAAAATTACTTTCACAATTATATTATTATTTTTTAATCTATGTATTGGTTTTTAAAAGTGATCTTGAATCCTTTTATATATTTGCCTTTCCTATTCTGATTTTCCCTTTCCTACAGATTCTTGCTTCTTTTCTATTTAGAGAAGACCCTTCAATATTTCTTTTAGGGTAGGTTTAGTATTGCTGGATTCTTTTAGTTTTTGCTTCTCTGAAAAATTCTTTAGCTCTCCTTCTATTCCAAATGATAATCTTGCTAGGAACAGCATCCTAGGTTGCAGGCTTTGCCCTTCAACACTTTGAATATATCATGCCATCCCTACTAGCCTGTAGAGTTTCTGCAGAGAAATCAGCTGATAGCCTTTTGGTGGTTCCCCTGTAACTAAATCTTTGTTTTTCTCTTGCTGCCTTTAGAATCCTCTCTTTAACTTTTGCCATTTTAATTAATATATGATTTAGTGTGGGTCTGTTTGGGTTCATCTTGTTTGGGACTCTCTGTGCTTACTGTACCTGGGTATCTGTTTACTCCTTTAGGTTTGAGAAGTCTTCAGCCATATTTTCTTCAAATACATTTTCAACCCCCTTCTCTCATCTCCTTCTGAAACCCCTGTCATGCATAGGTTGGCATGTTTTATATTATCCCATAGATCTGATATGTTAATTTCATTTTTTTTTTATTTGTCTTTCTTTCTGCTGTTCTGATTGGGTGATTTCCATTATTCTATCTCCAGATAACTTATTTATTCTTTTGTGTCATTTAGTCTGCTATTCATTGCTTCTAGATTGGTTTTATCTTGGGAATTGAATTGTCTATTTTTGATTGGTTCCTCTTTATAGTTTCTAGGTCCTTGTTACAGTGATCTGTGTGTTTCTATCGATAATCTTTCTTAATTCAGTTAGCATTTTTATTACCTCCTCTTTGAATTCAGGGTCTAGTAGACTGCTGCATGGTCTGTTTCATTATTTGTTCTTACAGGGGATTTATCTTGTTCTTTTAATTGGAAGTAGTTCCTCTCCCTTTTCATTTTACTTAACTTTCTTTGTCTCTATGAATTTAGCAGAAACAGTTATCTGCTGTGGTCTTGAAGGGGTGTTTTTATGTGGGAACATCACTGTGTAGACTGTGTGAATCCAATATTTTTGGTGTGAGGGCTGGTTTCAGTTGGACGCCAGCCACATCATTCTTCAGGGTGTGTGGGCTATTATCCCCTTGATAGGTGGTATGGCTGGTGTTGTAGCATCTAGAGCCTGTACAAGATGTGAGGTGGGACTTTTTCTCTGCTCCATGGCTGTCAATGCCCTGTCAGGGGTGAGGTCTGCTCCCCAGTTGTTGGAGTAGAAGCCCTGATGGTCAGGCTCAATCAGTTTCCACTGTCCATGAGTTCAAGCCCTGCCCAAAAGGAGGTGATTGCTGAAGCAAGTAAGGCCCATGCAGTCACAGAGGACCTATGCATCACCTGTGTAGGCATTCACGTTTCTGCTCAGAAGCAGCCCAAGGTTGAATCCCTTTCTCTGCTGTGTTCATCTGAGATCTAGTGCCAGGCTATGGTCTGAAGTAGGCTGGGGCTGAGGGCTGGGGCATTGTGGCTGCAGGAATTGAAGTGACTGCACTGCCACCAGAGATCTGGGCTGCCTCTGTGGCAGTGTTCTCACAGGACCTGTCTGCCCCAGATCTACTGCTAAGCTGTGGTATGGAGTGAGTGGAGCCAGAGCCAGGGTGCTCTCACTGGGAGATGAAAGGCTCTGTACTCCTGAGCATGCTGATGACAACTGCTACCGTCCCACCTGGACCACACCCCAGTCCCTTGGGCTGTGTCTCTCTCAAGGCCTGTCTGCCTGAGCTTCAGTGCTTAGTCACTGGGCATTTCTGTGGCACTGCTCATGTGCACACTGACAATGGCCTCCATGGCTCCACCGGATCATACCCCAGCCTCCCCAGTCTGTCTCTCCATAGCTAGACCGAGTCTGTGTGCAAATCTTGCATCAGGGATGCAGTGAGTGGGCCTGGGTTGTTTGCCCATTCGGATTGGGAAGTGGTAAGGTAGCACCCACTAATGCAAAACTCTCTCGACCCTGATTGTTAGCAAGCCAGCATGCGAGCACTCCTCACAAGTAGAGTCTAGGCTTTTCCAGCCCTTCTGTCTGTCTCAGTAGATTTCCCAGCAGGCAAGGGGGACTGTCTCTTCCACGCAGGAGCCCAGGACTGGTATGCCCAGTGTGTGGCTCAACCTCCTCGCTCTTCAAGTCAAGGGTCCACCCATATAGAACTTTTCTTTCTTACAGATCCTTCCTAGGGGCTCAGTTCCTGACCAAATGCCTTTTTTTTCTGTCCTACCCAATTATGTAGAGATCTTTCTTGCAGCTTTAATTGTACAGTTCTTCTGCCAGTTTCTAGTCAGTTTCCCATGATAATTGTTCCACATGTAGATGTATTTTTGATGTGTTTGTGAGGTGAGGTGAGCTCCACATCCTCCACTCCATCATCTTGATCTACATTCTTGATTTGTATTTAAATGACTCAGTGTTGTCAGCTGCCTTTTTAGATACAGACAAGAAATAAATCCTAATAATATAACTAGGTCATCAGATTGATGAAAATAAAGGTTAGAACTATTTATATTTTATGTTTCACTTACGATTCTAATCCTGCCTGTTCAGTTTCCAAAGGCTGAATTCGTTCCAAGACATGGGAGTACTGGACATTGGCTTTAACCCAGGCAGCTAAAGGAGCAGCTGCGGTACTGGCACGCTTGGCATTCTGAAAAATACATCAGAAATTATTCCGCATCCTAACTTAATTTCAAATAAAGGCAAAGTTAATTCTAGTGTATTTTCTTTAAGCATTTGTTTAATAACTTATCCCGAATAATGAAGTTTTTGGTTTATAGCAAAAATAAAGTGAATTGCTATTTTGATTAAGTGAAAAATACATACACTATTTTTTCTTAAGAATAAATCTTTTTGAACCACATACAATCTTTAATATAATGACATTTTATTGACAAAAGTAATTATTAGCCACGTTTAAAATGAATACATGTGCCGTCCACAACGATGTTCAAGCACCAATTCTTTCTCTTCAATATACAAGATAGATCTTTATTAGATAAAAGCAATTTTCAAACAATTGCTATTGGTGTCAAAGAAGAAGTACATGACATTTTGAATAAAGGATATAAAAAAGACCAGAATCATGGAATTTAAACTGTTCGCTGAAATTATATTTAAGTATCCCAAGAGAGATATCTGTTATTATATGACAAGTATGCTAGAAGAAATAAAAGCATACAGGCAAGTTGGAAGTTATGACTAGTTAGGAACTTACCGCTGACAGCAGATCATAAGATTCAAAAACCACTTAAGATAATAAACCTTCCCCCAACCCTCTAGATTCTACAATAGTTTACCTAATTCTTCTGGTAAATGCTTCCCAGCTATAATACTTACAACTTATTATAATGAACTTTTAGTTTTTAGGTAAACTAAACAATCAATAATGATAAATCATCATATTTTGACAAGGAGAATATTATATAGTATGGAAAGGGAATTTATGGCACAACTGTTAAAAATTACCTTTGGATCAAAAGATCCTTTATTTTTAAAAAGAAGTTCTTCAACACTCTCTCTTATTTCCTTCGGAATATTTCGTGCATCAAAGGTTGCTATGTCTTCTCTCACACCTCTCTTTGCAAGGAAACTGAAATTAAAGCATAGTACTTCAAATAAGGCTAAATAAAGTTTGCTATTTTTAACAAAAATATCAATTTAACAAAGTGGTGTATACAATACTTTTAATCTATTAGTTAACCAAAAAATAGGGTACTTTTAAAGTACTTAAGCTTCTAAAGTACCATTCGTCATTTTTTATAGACGAGGATCTCCAGAAAGATGCACAACAGTTTTTCTAATGTTCTGTGAATACACTGAAGCAATAAAATGAAGGAATTATAATCTTGAACTCTACCCAAATCCCTTTTTGTGAACCCCTGGGTACTAATATATTCTAGGATATGCAAGAAAATATTCTGACTCCTTTATAAGAAAGATTTTAAAGTGCTCCCTCAATCTAAATCTTCTCTCCCATTTCAGATAGAGAAAGAACTCTACTATCAACCTAAGTCCTAAAATGGAATTGGACAACAGCACAAACCACAATACCATTGTTATACTGTGAAACCTAAAGCTGCATAATTGCATATTGAGTTAATAATCAGGCTTTTCTCTTCCAGTTTACATCACTCATATAATTTATGGGGCTCTCGCCTGCTCCCGGTGTCTGTCTCTGCCAAGAATCCAAGATTCTTTTTGAGAATAGTGACTATATTTACTTCATCAGTAAATCACAGTAAACACAATGCTCTATACTGTGTGAGGACCAAATAAATATTTGTTTATTAAGATGTTCTTAAAGACTTTAAGGCATTCCTGTTTTCCTTTGACACTTTTAACAATCACTTACAGAGAAAGGAAAATATAGATCTTGATATATGATTACATAGACCATCTTGAAATATCAGGGGAAAGTGTGTAACCAGGTAGGTACTTAGATGAAATTCAGTTTGAGAAGCAATATAAGAAATATTTAAAAATACGAAAGAATGTATAATTCATTGGTGAAATAACATTTTTCACAAATTCAAAAACTTACCTTTTCATGCTCACCCAAGATGTATCAAAGATACCCATTATTCTTAAAACTCCTTCAAGAATGTCCCTGATTACATCAGGTGGCATACGCAGTGAACGAATTTCTGAAAGAGATTCTGGCTTAATGTTTCCAACTGCTAGTTTAGCTTCATTGACTAGAGGCTAGAACACGAAAAGGGCATTTTTACTTTCAAAAAATATATATGAAAAAAATCACTAACTCTTTACAAATAATGTTTTATTGTCATTTTATTAAAAATGACTCTAGTTATTAATATCCGTTCTCTTCAAATATCAAAATGCCCTGAAACACACAAAGTACAAAATGTTCAAATTGAGAAAGTAAGAGTTTCTTCTCACCATAACTACAACAGTCTAATTTGGAAAATCTAATTTGTTTTGAGACAATTTGCCATTTTCAAGAGGCTCTTTATATGCTAAGACTTGTTTGCTTATTTAATCAAGTCTCAAGAAAAAAAGCCTAAGAGTTTATCTTAATTTATCTACAAAATATTTTTTCCTCTACAGTCAAAACAACATGGTTCACACAAAACAAAGATTATTTTTAACAACCATCCGTTAATTTGCTTACTCCTCCTAGCAGATTTTCCTTCCCGCTTCTCTTTTATAAATAGTATTGAGTGAAAGCCACATTGATAACACTATTAGAAAGTGACTTATGCTTTAAAGTCCTATGTAAAGTTGGTAATCAAAAATGTAAATGGCTCTTACACTGTTTCCTTTTTTTTTAAACTTACCTGTACTTCTTTTAATTCATCATCAATTTTGTTTTTCCTTTCTTCAATTTTAATGACTTCTTCTGCTATTCTGTGTTTTAGTCTTTCAAGTTCTGTCTTTTGTTCACTAGCATCCTACAGGAATATTTAAATAGCATTCCAATCAATTTTAATGCACTCAACATTTAAAAGCATGATACCAAAAATGTTATTTTAAAATAGCACTTTCTATTAAATGCTTTTCTAATATTAATTGGCATAAGAGTTTCTAAAATGCCTAGGAAACTGATGATATAAATTACTCTATGTTTACTATTAAGAAGTATGCTTTATTTATTTTTTTCTGAATAGCAAAGTAATAAATGCTTACTATTTAAAAATCAAACATGTCTGAAATGCGTAATTTAGAAAATGATCATAATAATATACATTTAACACTTGCAACAACCCTGAGATCAATATTATTATGCTTATTTCATAAATAAGAAAACTGAAAATAGAAGTCTTCTATAATTCTAATAGTAGAATACTAATAATTCTTAGAGACAATCTATAGTATATTAGAAGTTTGTTTCTAGACTTTATTTTAGACAAAAATTAATTGAGGGCTTCCCTGGTGGCGCAGTGGTTGAGAATCTGCCTGCTAGCGCAGGGGACACAGGTTCGAGCCCTGGTCTGGGAAGATCCCACATGCCGTGGAGCAACAGGGCCCGTGAGCCACAACTACTGAGCCTGCACGTCTGGAGCCTGTGCTTCACAACAAGAGAGGCCGCGATAGTGAGAGGCCCACGCACCGCGATGAAGAGTGGCCCCCGTTTGCCGCAACTAGAGAAAGCCCTCGCACAGAAATGAAGACCCAGCACAGCCATAAATAAATAAATAAATAAATAAAAAGCCAAGCATTTAAAAAAAAAGAGCAGGCTTTAAAAAAAAAAATTAATTGAAATCATGACACAATAATATGGCAAATATATGAACAAAAATTAGTAAAGATTCAAAGAACACTAAATGATATATTAACACATGACCTCTTTGCTCATGAATACAAAAATCAAGGGTCTCACATATATAAAAATGGATGAACATTATGAATGTTTGTGTTTGACTTATTTATTTATTATACTATAAAAAAAACCAAGGGAAAAAATTTGTCAAGAAACCTTCCAAGAATCCTAACAACAGTGATTCTCAACCATATTATAATCATTCAAGGAGTTTAAAAACTAATGCTTGGCATCCTCTCTAGAATTATAGTGGTAATCATGTCACATTATATACATATACAGAATCATTGTACACCTGAAACTAATATAGTGCTATGAGTCAATTATATCTCAATTAAATCAAAAAAAAGAAGAGACCAGAGAGTTTTCTTCTCTCTCTCTCTCCCTTCCTGAACTTGAAGAAATAAATTTCTGTTGTTTAAACCAACAACAAGAACAATACTAACGCCTTGTGTCCTATTGCCAATACACTGATTCTTCAGGTATCTGACACGTGAGCGCAATTGATATCTTCTATGTTCCACAAGCATTTCTACCTGTGTATCTCTGCTACCGCTCCTCAACAGGGAAAGTTCTTTTCTCCATCTCCACAATATCAAAATCACCCTTACAGGCCCAACTCACATGCTTCGTGTTTCATTAACCTATTCCAATTGTAAGTTATATCTATTCTGAGTGACTACAGCATTTAGTGTGTTCTTTCCTTATGTCACAAACCTAGAGTTGCTAGCTTTAAAAGTTGTATGGTTTGGTATTTAAGCTGTCTCTCCCTACCATACTTACGTATAAAATAACAAACAGAAATGTCTCCAATTTATAATTGAGCAAAATTATTAACTTATAATACAAGATGCAGAGTTATTCTTCTGGGTCTCTACTAAGTAATACAATTAGCTACAGTCTTAGAAATACCTCTTCCCAGAACAGTCCAGAGAAAAGAATAGCATAGTACTCAATGTATCTTAATAATATTCACTAGTTTGAAGGTACATAGGCACACGGAGTGCTGAATATTTTCCTTTTGTAAATATATAGTTATCAATGATATTATTCTTTATGAAGCTTTTACTTTTTTCAAATTACTCTTTAAAGGTAAGAAATTTAAAGGTGTTCCAATCGCAGCAACAGAAGCTAGGAGAATACGGAACGATGCCTTCAATTTCCTGAAGGGAAAAAAAAGTATTTGATAGATATTCTTAACAATAAAAATGACTAGCTGCTTCAGATAAATATTTATATTACTTGGGTTCTAAAATTCCTTGATAAAAAAATTATGCTAAAGTTTTACAGTATGAAAATTAAATTTATTATCTGATCTATTACTTCCAGGTCAGGCAGTCCATAAATTTATCTTGTAAACACTGAATGTGTATATAATCATCAATTATCTGCAAATGTTATTGCTTTGAAGATTTTCCATCTGCCAAGGAATTTATTTTGACATGCCAGGTGAAATCTTTTGCTTATGCCATTCAAATCAGTCCAGATACTTCTTTTGCTTATGCCATTCAAATCAGTCCAGATCTTCTCCTCTTGAGAAGTTCACAATAAACAAACCTCCCTTCCACGCTCAGATTTTCAATGAAGATGACCAAACATGAAAAGAAAGCTTTTTTTGTGAATAACTAAGAATTATTCTTTAACTGAGAATAAAGCAATCATGTAAGAAAAATAATAATAAAACATATTCAGAAGAAAAAAAATATTCAGGAAAAATAAAACTTCATAAAATATCCTCTGAGAGCTAGTTGGAGATACTGCAACAATGAGACAACAACAAATAAGGACACTACTGCCAAAAGGAAACATCTAGAGATTTTTTTAAATCTCCTGAGAAATAATTTAACAAAAATGAAAAACTCAATAGGAGGGTTAAAAAATAAAGTTGAAGAAATTTTGAAGAAAGTAGAGCACATAGAGAAGAAAAAAAGTGATAAAATATTAAGAAAATTAGAGAACCAGACCAGTAAGCCCAAAGCCCAAATAATAAGAAGAATTCTAAAAAGCAAGAACAGAGAAATAAAGGAAAAGGATTTATCAATAGAATAATTTAAGGAGATTTCCCAGAACTGAAGGACATAAATTTTCAGGTAGAAAGAACCCACACTGGACACCGTGGATGAAAATAAACCTAAGCCAAAGCAAATCACCACATCTTTCAGAAAAATGGAAACAAAGATCTAAAATAGATTCCAAGAGAGAAAATAAAAAACAACAAGTCACCCCAAAACAGATCAGGAATTAAAATAGCTTTGAGTGTTTCAATCACAACAATGGAATCTAGGAGAAAATGAAACAATGCCTTCAAAATCCAGAATACTATTCCCAGCACACAACCAACCAACCAACCAAGGACAGAGAAGAATGTTCATATATGTGAGATCTCAAAATTTATCGCCCATGTATCCTTTCTCACAAAGCTTTTGGGGATAGGCTCCACAGAAACGAAGGCGTAAACCAAGATGATAAAGAATGATCTCAGGACAGCAGCTGTAACCAGGCAAAAAATGAAAAAAGCCAGAAGACTCTAGGAGAGAATGCTGCAGGTGGCTGATGAAAATTAAAAAATAGCTGAGGCCTTGTGAAGTCTTCACAGAATATTTAGAACACATTTTTAAATACGCAGTTTATGGAGTCATACCACTCCCCTTCCCAACTATCAGAAGTTTGGAAAAAAGGTTACTCTTCTGAGAAACTAAGTCAAAGAAGCTCTGGATTTGTAATTACCAGGCTAAGCACTACAAAGCTAAGGGCTAGAATGAGGTCTCATACTAAAAAATAAGGGGATTACATTTCCTTGCTGATTAATGATGTTGAGCATCTATCTTTTCATATATTTACTGGCCCCTTTATAAGTCTTTTTTCATGAAGGGCAGGTTCAAATCTTTTGCCTATTTTTAAATTGTATTGTTAGTTTTATTAGTATTGAGTTGTAATCACTTCTATACATGCTGGATACAAGTCTTTTATCAAATACACGTTTGTAAATATTTTCTCCCAGTCTGTGACTTGCCTTTCATTTTCTTTGGAATTTATTTCAAAGAGCACAGGTTTTAATTTTGATAAGATCCTATTTATCATTTATTTTCTTCTTCTATTTTGGTATCATATCTAAGAAAGCTCTGCCTCACCCAACATCATAAAGATTTTCTCTCATATCTTCTTCTAAAGTTTTATAATTTTATGCTCTACATTTAGGTCTATGATCCATGTCGAGTTACTTTTCATATAAGTTGTAAGGTAAAGGCTTGAGGTTTTTTTTTCCTCTCTTCATGGATCTCCAAATATTCCAGTACCACTTTTTAAAAAGATCACCCTTTCCCCATTTAAACAGTATTTTTGTATACAATTAATTGACCATGTATGCATGAGTCTGTTTCTGGATGCCACAGTGTTCCGATAGTCGCTATGCCTATCATTACACCAATATTACCCTACCTTGACTACTGCAGCTTTATAGTAAGTCTTTATATCATAAGCCCTCCAACTTTGTTATTTTTAAGACTTTTTTATGCTATTTACTTTTACTGAGATATATACACTAGTCTGATAAACACTGAAGTTAATTTAAATAAAAGAGGCATTGGACTTCAAGTAAGGTTAATAGTCACCCACATTGAGATGGGGAAACATATTTAAGACAAATCAGGGAGGTAAAACTAACAGAATTTAATGATTCATTGGAGTCATGAATTGAGGGAACAGAAATCTAACATAATTTATAAATTCTGTCTTGAATAATTAGCTATAGTGTAGTACCATAAACTGAGGAAAGGAATACAGAAAAGGAAATTATAAGTTCAGTTTTTAATCTGTTTTGAATTGTGAGACTTTCAAGAAGACATGTCTAACAGATAATCAGCTACTTGAGTCTGAAGTTCAGAGGAAGGATAGGGCTGAAGGATAAAAAAGATGGGTTTGGTGGTAATCAGTATGTAATCAGTACTAAAAAGCAAGGTAATGGACAGGAGCATACTGAGAGGGTGTGCAAATGTAAAAGAATACCCAAGCAAGAAAGAACAGAGAGAAATCTCCCTTGAGAGGGTTCAACAAAAGAAAGGCAATGTTAAAAGAGGATATAAACAAAATATTAAAAATATCATGAAAGTATAAATAGAATGAATAAAGATTTATTTTGTAAATCTTGAGAATATTTAAAACAGGGAAAACCCCTGAAGCCTAAAAGAGATATTAAGAAAAATAAAAGGAAATATTAACTAACAGAGGGTAAACAAAATCAGTTACAGACAAATCTATACCAATTAAAATGTTTATATTCTTATATTATAGATAAATTAGTGTATGAACAATTGAGGATAATATAGTTTTGATTTCAAACAATATGGGAAAATAACACACTCTTCCACAAAAGTTCAAGTACACAACGCTATCAGTCTACTCAGCACAGACAAGCAATATTTTTTAAATCCACATAAGTAAAAATGTTATTTTCACACTGACTGACAATCAGGCATAAATGACCTTTCTAACGTTTGCATCGCTGAGCTTACTCTAAACATTACCTGCATTGATACTGTGATCTCTTGAAGAGCAGAATCTGCTTCATCTTGCTTAGTTTTAAGTAATACACTTTGTTCTCCGGCTTTCCTGTTCAGTTCATCCACGAGAGCTTTAGCTTCATTTAGTTTAGATACACCAGCCTACATTAATAAAATGTTGATTGACAATATTAAAAGAAAAGGAATTTTATATACATACAGTAAACAAAGTCTATAAGAAAGAATCAAGCATAAATGTAAATGTGTACATATACTACATTTGCAAGTGGACTTAGGTATTTTCATCTTGCTGATTATAATGATTTATTCAACTGTGTACTCATTAAGATGTAGTAAAAGAATCCACAGAGGCTTTAGAGAAAGATAGATTTTAAAGCATCACAGTAAAGCTGAACAGGTCAACATATATTAGATATTAGATAGCTTAAATAGTAGGGTTTTTACTCACTGCATTAGACAGGAAGGAAAATAGAAAAGAAAAAATATTCTGTAAACCTTTCCCATTTTTCAGTCTCATTGGTTGGGCAGAAGGACTCAGGGGCCACTCTTTTTATATTGGACGTGACTTGGTTTGTCTGTCCACTACCCAACTATTTTATAAGAGACTGCCTTACAAATGGGTCTGGTAAGCAATCACTCAAAATACTTCAGCTATTCTTTGGGTGGTTGTTTGACCCTGGCTATTATAACACGCCTGGCCATCATAACACCCCATTCCACGGCCCATGGATAATCCAAGGAATAAACATGAAAAGTATTCCCTCTCTTCTTTAATATGATTGGGTTTTTGTCACATAACAAATCAGAAGATTTGGAAAGATAGTAATGGCAAAAAAAAGGAATGTAAATAGTATTTACTGAGCACCCAGCACAGAGGACAGGCATCATGCTGGTTCTTTACATTTGAATTTGATCTAATGTACTCAACACATTCACCCAATTAAGCTGCAACTCAGTGAGTTTAAGTGATTTACCTGAAACACCATAGAGAACTAAATCAGGAAATTACCCCTCCAAAGCATGTAGAGTTAGTGGCTTAATATAAATGAAAGTGAATCATTAGAAAGAAGAATAAAGATAACTCTGCCAATTAATGTTCCTAGTTTACGACCCTCACAAAGAGAAGCAAGAACTTGGCAGAGGAAATGCTCTCTGACAGAATCTGAAGCTGACATTCTAATACCATGCTTAAGTTTTAGCTCTGCAGTTAGAGAAATACAAAAAGAAAACTGTTCAGAACGTACCAAGTCAAGTGACATGGATAAGAATATGTTTATAAAATATAATTTTAAGAATATATTTATAAAATATAATTATAAATATAATTTAAAGTTTATTATAAAGCATAATATTGGATATTACGTGTTAATTAATAATAGGCATTTCTGATTTCTAAAACGCATTCATATGAAAAAGACATTTAAAGACAGCACCATAAACTATCAAAAACACATAAATACCATGCAGTGAAGAAATAATTATTCAAACAAAAAAAAAATTACAAAACCATTACTATAATCTAGTGGGCTATAAAGACAGGTAAGTGAGACAGTTTTCCAAGACATTTAATACAGTACAATATTTATTTATATTAAATATGGCAACATGGCATTGTGATTTACATAATCCTTGTCCCCTATGTATAGATAAAATAATTTAAGATTACCAATATTGTACCTGCAAATGACTTTGTCTTTTTAATAATTCCTTTCTCTTGCTGCTACTAATGGCAGAATACACACGTAAAAAGGTCATATATCGGCTTGGTGTAGCACCATATGCTTTACAAGACTCGTGGATTAATAAAAATGATTTTAGAAAATCAGGATCAACTAGAAAGAGAAAAAAATGACTTAATATATGTACGATCCATTAAGAATTAGAGAAAATGAACTTAACTATATTTATTCTTGCCAGATACTTCTACGCAATGAAATTATAAATATGAGATAACATCTTTGCCTTAAAGGTGCACAGGCATTCCTATCCATTCACAACTTCCATTTTTCGTATTAATTTTGTATTATTAATTCATTGGTCTCTATCCTTCCACTGTAATATATTTCCCCTGACAATTTTTATTACTGCAAGAAAGATAAATCTATAGCTTGTCATAACATATAAATTAACTGGAACTACATAACATGTAATCCAAAAGTAAGCTCACTAAAAGCTACTTGAATGGAAAAGAGATACCGAACCAAGTAACACCTATCCACTCTTATTTACACAGGGAGAAACAGGACTTCAAAAGCCAAAAAATTAAGAACAAGCTCCCATTAGATCCAATATATACATGACCAAACATACCATCTCCCTCTCGTGGTCTCAACCTATTTCCCTCTGTATTCCCTACCTCAGTGAATAAAATCAACTTCTAATGAATTTTCCAAGCAGAACCCTGAGAAATATTCTTGCATCCTTCTTCTTCCTTGCATTCAACAGCCATTACATAACCAAGTCCTCTTTAGATTACCTCCTAATATCTCCCCAAGTCCATTCCTTCCTCTTAGATTAGAAGGCAATAGCCTTCTATACTGGTCTACAGTACCTCTGGTTTCTCTGTACACTAATCTATTTTTCATAACTGAAGAAAGGGGTAGACGCAGAGACTTACGTTTCTAAAACAAGCCTCTGGTTACATCTCTACCAAAAATCTCTCTATTCCAAATCACCCACAAGTCAGAATCCAAATTCCTTCTTTAGCATGACATGGAAGGCTCTTCCTTACCCAACCCTGTCTACCTTTTTCTCTTCATCTAGTACTCTACTATTTATTATATCCTATGTCTTAGCCCTTCAGGGTATTTATAGTTCCATAAAAATGCCTATTTTATTTCTTCAAGCCTTTTCCATGCTAGTCACTCTAACCAGAATGACTTTCCCCAAACTGCCTGTCTGGGCAAAGTGCATTTCCTTTAGTATCTGCTAGGTAGAGGCTTTACTTTCCAATGTACTTCATATAAACTTCTACCATCACTTATCCTGCTATGGCAAAATTTTATGTTTATATATTACATATTTCTTGCTACCACTAGATTATCCTAAGTCATCTCCAGTATCCAGTCCAGTACCTAATATAAAACAAGTTCAATAAATATTTAATAATTAGATGGTTAGATTAAATAAATGAATAAATATGCTATGGTATAAAAGAAAAAGACCACAGTCAAAGTTAATGTGGAAATGGAGAAAATAATGAGAACATTATAGTTAAGAAAATATTATGTCCATACTCAAAGAATCATAACACAGTTTTGCATATGAATTGAGTGCTTTGACATACCTAAGTGATAAGCTAATATGAAAAGTTTAGGCTATTAGCCCAAAACCCTATATAAGTAAGTCCTTTAGATCATTTGGGTCAAAAATGTAAATTTCTAATGTTTTAATTTTAAACAACAGATATGCTGTTAGGTCCTATATGAAATGACATAAACATTAGTTTTAAAAAAAGAGGGCTTTAAAGTTTAGTTTGCATCAAAAAACCTAACTTAGTTAGTTTAGCATTATTCCAGTTCATAATCATCATGAATCTTTAATGGATCTATAACATTAGAAATCAGGAATTATTTCATCAATAAAAATCAGATAAAGTCAATTTCATCAAAATACTACCTGAGTTTTTTTTCTTTTCTTCTTTTCTTTTTTTGTCGCTATATTTTTCTTCACCACCTGTTTCACTGAATAACATTTCAGGTATCTAAAATAGGAAGAGCATTTCTTTAAACCTCAATTCAGTAGGAAAAAAGTTTAAGTAAATCCAATATCAGAAGTTAAAAAACCTTTAACACACACACACACCAAAAAAAGAAAAAAAGAAACAGTCTCAATTGGACTTTTCTTCTAGGATCCTTTAGAGGACATTATTTCCTAGTCAAGATTTTGACACATATCAACCATTAATGTATTGCAAATTAATAGCACATAGAAAAGCTTCAACATCTCGCTTGAAAACTGATTAGAGTTTTTGAAATGAAGAAAATCACATTTTTGATTGAATTAGAAAATAATCCCAGATGCAATTTAAAGTAGTAAAATAATAAAATAAATGTTTTATTTGGCATCAAACTAATAAAATGCCTTCATGGCATAAAGGAATAGGAAGAAAGCTTAGCTTTCTTAAATAAGAAATAACTAAAACTAAACAAAAATAATTTCATAATTGATAATTAACATAACTGTCATCAACATAATTGATAATTCTAAAAACTATCTATTGTCTATAGCTAGGTTTTTGCCACTATCACAAATAAGAAAATAAAGTTTCATGAACAGATATCATCATTATTAAAGAAAATATTATAATCTTATAAGAATACTATTTTAAAATATACAAAAAAAATTCTTTAACTCTATTTCTGGGAAAAAGAAAATAAATAAGTAGAACTCTGAAATTTTAAAATTAAGCCAAAACCTTCAACTTCTTTCATCTGATACAGTTAACATTCCTAACAAGAGGAAGTACAAGTAATCTAGGTAATTAGGTCAAAAAATCATTTTCTAAATTTCTCAGACTGAATAAACCATTAAGCCAAAAGATTCCTTAACTAATGGAAAGTTTGAAAGTGCCATGGTTCTTGAGCCAAAGAACATTTATTTTTTCAAATACCTTCACTGACTTCTGAAAAAACACTTAAGCAACTGTGAGAATATTTTAAATATACACTTTTAAATCAATGTAAATTTGTTTCTTTGGAAACTTACTTTCTTTAAAATTTTATCCCTTATATTAGTTAGCGGGATTGTGGTAATCATTTCACAACATAAAAATATACAAAACAACATGTTGTATACCTTAAATATATACAATTTTATGTGTCAATTATACCTCAATAAAGTTGGGAGGGGTAGGAAACATTCTATCCCTAAACGATATTCTACATTAGCAAAGTTTTCCTGCCTGGATTTACCCACATTCCCCTTTGCCTCCACTCTCCCTCCTTGGGGATAAAAATGGCACTTTCTAAAAAGAATTGAATAAGTATATTAACCCTATTAATTCCTATTAATACCCTGACCTCTCGATTCCTTGAATTCTTCTCCTTCTGTTTTCTATCACCTTTCTCCCGGCCACTCACCCCCCCCTTCAAAGGGTCACACCCTGATACCCTGTCACTAACAGCAACTGCAATCATTTCATAATCTCACTTTCAAACATCCCACTCTTCTACCACTACACTCCTGTCTTCCCAGCTCATTCCATTTGCAATGTCAATCATCCTCAGACTCCACCAAGACCTACAATCTATTAATTTAACAACCTTTATACTGTCATTCACCATCTTCCTACCATAATTTCTCAGCTCCCTTGGCCTTCACTTGCTTTGTCATACTCGAGTAGCAAAGCAAAGCCCCAATCCTGGTTAAATGCAAGTCACCACCTATTGAAGGTCTGCACCTATGAGTGCACATGTAATTGGAGAAAAAACACACAACTATGCTGATTGGCCTCACTGAACTTTATAATCACTAACCTCACGTGAACCCTTAATGCTACCTAGCTATTATATTCCATTCTCCTAAACCTTTCACTCTTTCCCTCTTCCAAACTACTATTTTGCATATCCTCTAATATCTCTTCAAGACTCCAAAATCTGTTCCCTCAACTTTTCTCTCAACTGATAATCTTACCTCCTATTTCACTGGGAAAATAGAAACATCCAGAAGTGTCCAAAACTTCCCATACCACACTTGCCCACCTACTTGGAACTGTGCCCCTGTACTCTGCTTCCCTTCCTGTTATTAAGGATAATGCTTCCATTCTACAAGCCAAGGCCTATCCTTAATCGTTTCATTTCTGCAATAGACCCATATGCTGTCTACTACCCAAGGATGTTGCTCTAGCGATTTTCCCCTGTCTTTCATGTAACATACATGTTTTGCATCTTTTTTGCATTCCCAACAGTGTATGAAAATGCTACAGTTTGTCTCAACTTAAAATTTTTTTAAAAAAGAAAGAAAACATTTTAACCCCCACTTCCTCCAGTTACTGATCCATTTTTATCTTCTACTTCATAACAAAATTCCTCAAAAGAGGCAACCATATTCACTCTCCACTCTTCTCATTCTTTCTGAAACACATGTCAATATGTTTTTTCTCCACTACTAACTGAAACTGCTTTATCAAAGTCACTAATGAACGCCATGCTGTTAAATGCAACGATCAGTTCCCAGGCCTTGTCTACCTTCATGTGTCACCATTCATCCTGCCTCACTCCTTTGAAATGCTGTCTTCACTTGGCTTCTAGGCTTCACTTGTCTACACGCTCTCCTGCTTTCCTATTTCCCAAGCAGTTCCTTCTCAGTATCCTTTGCTGGTTCCTGTTCTTCATCTCAACTTCTTAATGTTGAAGTGCCCCAGAGTTCGGCCTTTGCATCTCTCCTCTCTTTGCCAACATTCACTTCCTTAGTGATATTTTTTCTCACAGCTTTAAATGCCAGCTATACTCTGATAATTCCCACAATTTTACCTGTATGCCTGACCTTTTCCCCTGTTCTCACATATCCAAATGTCTTCTCAATCTTCCAACTCAGATGTCTAACACCTCATATTTCACACATCTAAAACTGAAAGCCTCATATTCTCCTCCCAAAATGTTCTTCTCAGAGTCTCCCCTCAACTGACAGGTATTCCATCCTTCCAGGTGCTCAAGCTAACAGACTTGGAGGTATCCTTAACTCCTCACTTTCCCTTACACCTTATTACAATTTGTCAACAAATCTTATCGTTTCTACTGCAAAACATACCCAGTATCTACCACTTCTCACCACCTCTACCACTACATCCTGAAAGCAAGCCATCCTCGTCTCTTGCCGAATTACTGCAATAGCTTTATGACTGCTTCCTCCTTGTCTTCTATGGTCTATTTTCAGCTCAGAAGCCAGAGTATTACCATTAAAACATTAGAATAGTTTTGCTCAAAAGCCTCCAAGGGATCCCTTACTTGTTTCCAGGAAAGTCAAAATCCTTATAATAGCGTCCAAAGCCCCACCCTAACCTTTCTCTTACTTCACTGACCTCATCTGCAACTACTCTCCCCTTTATCGCTCTGTTACAAATGAACTGGCTTCTTGCTGATCCTCAGAATCACCAGGCATGCTGTCATCTCAGGTTCTTCACCTAGAAAGCTTTCCCCCCACATATCCCCCAAAAGAATGTAAATTCCATGAGGGCAGGGACTTTTGTCTTTTTCTCTGCTATATCCCCAATATATGGAATAGTGGCATGTATTAGGCACCCAATAATTACTAATTCTTAATGAATACCTCTTGTTCATTGGCCTCCACAGACTAGAATAACTTTCCTCTCCTTTACCTACTTACTGAAATCTAACTAAAATATCATCTCAACTCTAAAACCTTGTCTATTATCTCAAATTACACTCCTTCCTCTGAATCATGACAGGCATTAGTCTGCACTTCTACTATACAAAAATAAAGAAATGAATGATTGGGAATATGAGTATCATTCAAAGAGACAATATTGAAAATTATTATTAATTCAAATGAAGCAATATAAAAGGCTTCCAGCTGAGACGGTGCTATGAGTTCACAATTTAAACTCATCCCCCTCTGAACACATATCATAGCAATGACAGATTTTTTAAAAAGCATCTAAATTTTAATTTAAACAATAGCTAATATTATTGCTGTGATATTTTTATCATAAGCTAGCCTATAATAGGCTAAATAATGAAATGTATAAAATTTTTAAAGTACAATAATATCTCTGTGGTCCTTAATTAAGAACATAATCTTCCACCTAAAATTCTATACTCCTATCAAATACAAGAGTATGAAGAAAAGAGTTATTTTCAAACTTATGAGAGATTTTCAGTGCCACAATTAAGGTAATATTATAATAAACACCAAAGGGAAGTTGTGACAATCAATAACTTTAAAAAAAATGTGCTTACTTTTTACTTCCATATTTAAACATTAAACTTACTTTCTTCATACTGCTATCTGACCAACCCTCCATCCACAACACCTGGCATTTCTTATGCAAAGCAGGATTACTCTCACAGTTTATTATGAAGTTTAAATTTGCAGAATCCATTATCAAGACAATATGCAAGTTTTGTTGAATTCCTAAAAAATAAGAAAATTATACTCTTGGAATATTACAATAATAATAATTGAAGAAACCTATATATGGTCTGGTTTTATGAAATTAAAATGTTTTGAAATGGGATGGTAGGAGCTGTTTATAAAAAGAACAAGCTATGAAACAGTATTACAGTATAATTTTTATTTTGGTTAAAAAATACGTGTGTGTGTGTGTGTGTGTGTGTGTGTGTGTGTGTGTGTATGTGTATGCTAGGATAAAAGATCCAGAAAGGTATGATACTGCTGTTACTTTTCAAACATGACACTGGATTCTATTTTGTAATTTTTCTTTCAAGGATTTTTGTTTCATTATTCACAAGCAAAACTGATCTCTGGTTTTCTTTTAGGAGAAATACCTTTTCCTTCTTTCAATGACAATATCATTTTCCCTTTGTAAAAAGGATTTTGGACACTTTCCTTTATTTTCTATGTTGGACACTTTCCTTTATTTTCTATGTTCTGAAACAGTTTAAAATAGCATTGAGATGATCTGTTTCTTAAAGGTGTAGTAGAATTTCCCTGTAAACTTGAAGTGGACAGAAGGGAGGGTAGCTCTTTAACAACTGTCTCTATTTCATCAATAATAAATGTTCCTTTAGAAAAATAAAGATCAATGTAATAGTCATGTCTGGGTGCTGCCATCATTGCCTTATTTTTTGTTTATCAATTTTAGATATCTACAGTGCACATGAAACTACTTCTGCAGTAATCAAACTTTCTTTAGTTCCAAAAAAATAACACTAGAGTCTGGCACAATCTAAATAGTTCAATAATTCTCTAACATAGGAGGTACTAAAGCACAAATTTCACCACATGAAAACAAAGGCAACAAAGTAAATATTCCAAAGAACATTACCATACTTTCACCCTTCCCTTTCACTAAAATTTTGCTAACTTGTTTTTATTATAGGTTAGCCTTTATGCTACTTATTTGCTAATGAGAAAATAATGCAAATTAAATGGTATTTATTTCATATGAAACATAGTTTAAATTGATTAACGAATTCTATGGCACTTACTATATGTGAAGTAATTGAAGACTGGTCCAAAAAAACCATCCTGTGAAGCCTGATCTTTAAGAGGCAACAGCAAGGGCTCTAATTCTTCAAGAGTGTAGAGTCCAGGAACTTCACCTACAGAACATTACATTTCTTTTGAGTTTTACCTGCATTACACTAATTCAAAACACATTTTACACACACAATGCTTCTTCTATTTTTGTAATCAAATAATCTGATGTTATTCAAGCTTTGTTTTCAAAAATAAACAAACCCTATCACCCTCTATATTATTCACAAATCTACATCTATAGCCTTCAGTTGATTAAGCAAACCATTAAAGACAGTTCATAATCTAGCCATCTATCTGCTTTTCCAAGTCCTTCTCTACCCCAACCCCACAAGACCTTGTATTCTAGCCTCAATGAACTTCTTTGTGTTCCAAAAATTTAATGAAATACTCCCTCTTCCTGGAATATTATACCCACAGTCTTCCTCTGCCCCTTATCTTCCCCTAATATTATTGTTTATCCCTCAAGACACTACTTTGTCAACTGCTATGTCCATGAGACTTTCCTGAATACCCACATGCTAGGTAAAGCATTCTTTTCTCTTGTGTATAGTATCCAAACATCACTGTTTAGCATTTACCACATCATTTAATAATGAATGAATTACTTCCCTTTCCTGCCCAATTAGATTCTGAATTCCCGGAGGGCGAATATTTGATCATGATCAATATTAACCTTAGGGCATTCTTAGCAAGTATCTAAAACATAAATATTTGTTAAATAAATGAAAAATGAATTATCAAATGAATGAATGAACTTGTACTAGAAATCAGGAGAACTAGTCATGGCCTGCTACTATACAACAGAATGATGAAAGTCAAATCAAAGGTGATTAAGACTATAAGAATTTGATAGAGGGTTTGAAGCTTGTCTTGTTCACCACCATAAATCCAGTTATTTAATAAATACTTGTTAAACCAACATATTTGTAATTCACAAGAAACTGTAAGATTAAATGAAAATTCTTTTGCTGCATTCATGTAGAGCCCAACATAGTTTGAATCCCTACTTTTCTTTAGGCTAATCTCAGAGGTACCAGACTGCTCCCCAACCACCAATGAGGTACATATTCAAATGCATACACACATAAATGTGCTCTATGTCTTCCTCTAAATTTCAGCCATACCAAGATACCCTTGATTTCTTAAATTTGGTAAAGAAAGCTATTCTATAGGGAACAAGAATTTGAAATACAAAAAAGAGACAAATTTGAAATACAAAAAAGAGACAAAAAGACCTATTGAGTACTTTCTCTGAAAGTATTTTTCAAATACTTTTTTTGCCAAAAACGTTGTCAAAATTTAACTTTACCAAAATTTAGCTTTATTTATGATTTTTGCTATTATATCTTGATAAAAAGACCAATTTATCTTACAATAAAAATAATTACTGGGTTAATGCTTATCTGGATGTTTGCTTTCAGAAATTAAAACCAAAACAAAAATACAAAAACCCTGTATATATCTGGCCTACAAGTTTATCTCAGCCAAAATGAACAAGGTCTCCATCTAGTGACAATTTAAGCAATATGCAGGAATGTGCACCTTAAAAATCAGAAGAGATTATTTATAAAAAGGGCCGCAAACACTTCAAGCTTGCTCAAGACATACCACTTTCACTATACCATTTCCCTTCACTTTGACAGAAATTGACCTACCACTTGTGTAACTAGAGTCTTTCTCATTTGGGCACTAAAGTGAAGATACCTCACTTTATAAATGTTTCCTTCAACCAAAACCGTTAACTTCTGAAAAAAAAAAAAAAACTATTTTATCCCAGAGTCTACCTAGCAGGATACAAAACAAGTATTTATTAAAACCTGAGTGGAACATGAGCATCATGCAAATTTTGTCCTCGGGTGAAATAGAATGGAACAATTCATATAGTTGAAACTAGTTTTTAACAAGGTTTACTTTGTACTTAAGTACCAAAATACTTAGTCCAAGTTTAAAACGAAGCTACCTCATACCAATTCTACTAACAGTGGTTATGCATTATAAGGAGATTATAATAAACTTCATAAATTCTTCAGAAAAGGAAGAATTGCAGGAAATTGCAGGTATTCTCCTCAGGAAATCACCAAAAAGGTCAGGTGGCGCCAGAGACAAAAAGAGTACAACACAATTCGAGAAATATGAGACCTCATATATCTGAAATATATCTGCTATTACATAACCACATTTAAGGCCATATTATAATTATTCAATTATTCCATTAATGATGGACAGTGAGGTTCTATCAAATTTTTATTACAAATTATACTACATATTTCCTTACATACTAGTTCTTTTATTTCTATAGGTTAAATTTCTACACATAATATAATTTCTGTATCAAAGGGTATAACACATTTTTAAAATTTATTTATTTCTTTATTTTTAGCTGTATTGGGTCTTCTTTGCTGTGCGGCAGGCTTCCTTTAGTTGCGGGGAGCAGGGGCTATTCTGCGGTGGCTTTTCTTGTTGTGAAGCACAGGTTCTAGGCGCGCAGGCTTCAGTAGTTGTGGCTCAAGGGCTCTAGAGAGCAGGCTCAGTAGTTGGGACGCACGGGCTTAGGTGATCCACGGCATGTGGGATCTTCCTAGACCAGGGCTTGAACCCGTGTCCCCTGAATTAGCAGGCGGATTTTTTTTTTTTCTTGCGGTACACGGGCCTCTCACTGTTGTGGCCTCTCCCGTTGTGGAACACAGGCCCCGGACGTGCAGGCTCAGTGGCCATGGCTCACGGGCCCAGCCGCTCCACGGCATGTGGGATCCTCCCGGACCGGAGCACGAACCCGTGTCCCCTGCATCGGCAGGCAGACTCTCAACCACTGCACCACCAGGCACGCCCGAGCAGGCAGATTCTTAACCACTGCGCCACCAGGGAAGCCCAGTATAACACATTTTTTAAATAAGTACTGGTTGATAACTTTCCTAAAAGGTTATAACTTATAATAGTCCCACCGAAAGTGTGTTAAGAGGGCCAATTTTTCAGTATATTCATCAATATTCAATATTTAATCATCATTTTTATATAATTCCACAATCTCTTGGTTTTATAAAAACAGGGTTTCTCAGTTCTCCTGCTCTGAGCATGTTTAATGTTTAATCCCATGTCACCTTAATAAAAGCTATGCCAAGTGTTCTCTGAAACATAATTTTATATAAGATCACTTTACTTGAGTAATTTTTACATTACTTTTATTTTCTTTAAATAGAACCCATTTACTTGCCTGAAGACAAAAGGCTATTGATCATCTCCAAAAATGTAGGATGTACAAACTGATAATCCTCAAGAAGTAAAACTACTTGTTGTGCTTCAATACCTGCAAGATGTAGCACCTGCACAATAAGAAAACACATTTTGGTACACATTAAATATTTTTGGCACAGGTAAAAACTTTCATTCTGTATGTAAACTAAGTTGTTTTTATTGATTGATATTTGAGTAATCAAAATTTAGCCATATAGTCTAGAAAGTAAATCCACTGAATAATCAAAATTTAGCCATATAGTTTGGAAAGTAAATCCAGTTCATAAACAAATACTACTGGGAGGAAATTTAATTATTTTACATCTAGGACATTAAAAGCTAGAGGATAATTTTTAAATACACCTACGTATGTCCTAAATGCCATCTTTTTGTTTATCTTACCTATCCATATAACATCCCATAATCTGGGGTGCTGAGAGCTAAAAACATAATTTTGTAACAATTATGGAGAAAACAATCATCAAAATTAAAATAAAGACTATGTTGCATATCAGAGATTTAAAGGTCTTTAAAGGCTTTTAGAATAACTAACTGTGATTTAAAACCAAATAAAACAAAAGACTGTGAGTCACTCACATGTTTGAGATCATTTTTGAACTGCTTCAGTTCATATCCCCTGGAAATCTTTGGTGAAAACAGCACTGCTCCATGCATATGACTGACTAAAGAAGTGATGGTCCGACGACCTACACCACTGCATCCGGCTAACAGAAGTGAACCTCCAGGAAAACTCAGCACTCTGTCTATCCTAGACACATATTCCACGACTTCTTGGAAAAGTAAAATATCTAAATTCTGGT
The DNA here is from genome assembly GCF_005190385.1 of Monodon monoceros. Classification (NCBI taxonomy): domain Eukaryota; kingdom Metazoa; phylum Chordata; class Mammalia; order Artiodactyla; family Monodontidae; genus Monodon; species Monodon monoceros. Next base: position 29,417,411 of record NW_021703784.1, read on the forward strand.
TATCTCGTCCATAATGAATAAGACCCTTCAAAAGATCACAAAGCGTATTATATAATTAATATAAGTCCAAATTACATAATAAAATGTTATCTAGATTAAGAGATTATATTTTTGGTGCCCTCAAGAAAAGGGGTTAAGTATATTCATGTTGTTTCACACTCTTTTATCTATCCAGTAATCCAGCTTTATGGCACTTTGTAAGGAAAAATTTACGTGATGTCAAACAAGTTCACGGGTCCACAACAGTCAGTTACTTTTGAACACCATTAATATAACTAGTAAAAAGCAGTGTAAGATAGCAGGTTAATTATAAAGACTTCAAAAGCTCTCAAATTTTTACCACTTGTTACACATCAAATCAGTGTGCACAGACTATAAAACAATCCCCAAACTCTCAAAACGTACTGCCTAAAGATATTTTGTGAACTCTTGTTCTTACACACAGCTCAGCAATGAACCAAAAGCCCACAAAGAGGTAGCATGCCCTGCCAGGAGCTATGTGATAGAGTGAAGAAAGAGAGACAGGACAGCTTTTGCATATTTAACAACTTTCGCACATTCCCAAACTTTTCAATATCCATTCCAGGCAAACAAATAAATTTACTAGACCATGAAAGACTTTTCTTGATATAAAATCCATACTAACTTCCACTATAAATATTAATTTTTAAAGTAATCATATATAATACTGTTTCTTCTTATTATAATTAATCTCAAAAACAAAACAAACAAAAAAAACTCCATAGGACAGTGCTACTAAAAGTTTCAGTGAACCAGCAGCATCAACATCATTTGGAAGTGTCTCAGAAATTTGGATTCTCTTCTGATTGTTTTCAGATTCAGATAAGTACCTACTGAATTCAGATTTCTCCGGATGGGACCCAGCCATCAATATTTTCTGGTTCTCAAAGTGATTCTAATGCTCACTAAAGTTTGAGACCACTGCTCTAGAATGAAAAGTTAATATTATATTAACTGTTAATATAATATTAGAAGTTATATTTCCCAATTAATATTAAGCCTTTTTAATAGTTCCAACCTCAGATACCTTTTTCCAGCATGTATCCTAGCAATTTTACACTAATCTGTGTAAGTGCATGTGCACCTACTTAGATCTGCCACACTGGGCTAAATTCCAAAAGATACAAACCGGTTTTGCCTATTCTAAGATCTTTCACTTCATGCCTTCAAAAAACTTACAATAAATATTTTGAAAATGGCTTTAATCATAACCAAATCCCAATTCAAATTCATTATTCATATTATACCTTTTTAATAACATCCTTAAGATCTGCAGAATTTAGTTTTCCAAGTGGTTTTCCATGTGGAGGCAAAGGTTGTCGTGGGGCTGACCTTATTCCTGAATTATGTCGAGCTCCCCATGTAACATAGAAATTATCTGTAGAAATGAAAGATATTTTTGTTTTATGTGTGTTAATCATAATGGGAGCATCAGTAGATATATTTCACACTAAACTGTTTTTAACTTAATTAGTCCAAATAAGAACATCCCCAGAAAGGCAAAGATTAATTACTTTGAATTGGCAAATAAATAAAACAATCTCAAAATTATTCTTGAAAAAGAACACAGATTTACTAATGTCATCAAGAGCCCTGACTTCTAAAATAAAAGAAAAATTAACCAAATTTTAATTAGAAAATAAAAATCCCACAAACTTCCCTTAAATTTATCTATAGCAGTGTTCCTGTTACCACACAAGGAAAATCTGTTCACCATTCTATTGAAGCTTTCGCCTCCCAATTCCTCTGGGACACTGTTCCATCAGTATCCTCCTTGTCATATGCTGCGCTCAGCAAACCTTCCCTAGACCCCAAGCTACCTCATGTTCTTCTTTCCTTCTCCATCATATTTCTCACATTATCTTCTACTTGCCAAAACCACTATACTAAACTCTTACTTGGGAACAACAATGCTACCCTAATTGCGAAATCCAAACCTTCGTTGTAGTCATTATCCCAACATGACTTGTGTGCATCTCCTTAATGGAGCTTTTTTCCTTGAATCTATATTACCGTGCTCATCAAGCCACAACCACTACTCCTTTTCAGTTTTCTATTTATCCCTTATATATATATATATTTTTTTTTTTTTTTGCAGTACGCGGGCCTCTCACTGCTGTGGCCTCTCCCATTGTGGAGCATGGGCTCCGGACGCGCAGGCTCAGCGGCCATGGCTCACGGGCCCAGCCGCTCTGTGGCATGTGTTATCCCTTATATTTTTATTTTCACTGGGATCCAAATTCAGCCTATTATGCTTTAATTCTAAATACTCCCCTGGAATTATTTAATCTTATTCTGTGGATTAGATTATCAACTATCTAAATATACACCAAAAACCGATTCACTACGTATCTCTAGGCAAGTCTCCCAGCTCTAGTCTAGTCCCATATTTCGAATTGCTTAATGACATATAACTCATGCATTCATTCATTAAACACTTATCTATCACAGACCTGTATTTAAACATCGTTCTTCCTGTTAGAGATAAGTAATGAATAAGACAAACATAATTTCTGCCCTCACAGAACTGATAAACTTTATGTAGGTTCCCAAAAGACACTCAAAAAGCTTGTAAACATTCAAACACATGCATAAAACTGAACTCATTATCTTCATGTCTCATCATTTCTCAGCTGGACTATTGCAGCATCCTCTTACCTCATATCCCTGCTACAAGCCTTTACCCCATCAAATATATCTTCACTGCTACTAGAGTAACAAACACAAAAACAAAATCTGATAGTACCACTGCACTCCAATATCACATATAGCTTCCCGCTACCTTAAAAAAAAAACTTTTCCTAATCAAGGTCCTTTGCAATTTGGCTTCAATTTGGCTCCACTGACTGCTTGAATCTCTTATCTCCCTCTGTACTCCAATATATACCCCAGTTTTCTCAAACCTTTGATTCTTTGCATATGCTTTTTCCTTTGTCTGGAATGCCCTTCCCCTCTTCTTCACTTAATTGTATCCTTTAAGATACAGTTTGATTTCCTGTAATTGCTCCAAAAAATTAAAGTCTTAGGTGTTAATCTAACAAAATACCTTATAGGACTTATGCTGAAAACTATACAACACTGATGAAAAAAAGCAAAGAGTATCTAAATAAATGGACAAATATATTATGTTCGTGGATTGGAAAAATCAACATAATAAAGAGGTCAATTCTTCCCAAACCAATACACAGAACTAATACAATTCCTACCACAATCTCAGCAACATTGTTTATATATACAAGATTATTCTAAAATTTATATGGAAAGGCAAATAGCTAAAACAATTTTAAAGAAGAAGGAATCAGTCAATCGAATTTTAAGACTTATTATACAGCTACAGCAATCAACTCAGTGTGGTACTGGCAGAAGGACATATACATCAATGGAACAGAATCAGGAACCCAGAAACAGAGTTACACAATTAATTTTTGACTAATGTGCAAAAGCAATTCAAGGCAGAAGGGTAGCCTATTTAACAAGTGGTGCTGGAACAAGTGGACAACCATAGGCAAAGAAATGAACCGTGACCTAAGTCTCACTCTTTACACAGAAATTCACTCAAAATGGACCACTGACTTAAAACATAAAACTATAAAATATTTAGGAAAAAAGGTGGAGAAAATCTTCAAAATCTAGGACTAGACAGAGTTCTTAAACTTGACACCAAAAAATCCTTAAAAAGAAAAATTAATAAACCAAGCTTCATAAAATTAAAACCTTTTTTAATCTGTGAAAGACTCTATTAAGAAGATGAAAAGACAAGCTACACAGTGGGAGAATATATTTGCTAACCACATATGTGACAAAAGAATAGTATCTAAAATACAGAAAGAACTCTAAAAACTAAAATCCAATTAGAAAATGGGCAAAAGACACAAAGAGACATTTCACTGAAGAGGACAGACAGAAGACAGTTAATCATATGAAAAGATGTTCAACTTCATTAGCTGTCAGCAAGATGCAAAATAAAACCAATATGACGTATCAGTACACACTTATCAGAATGGCTAAAATAAGAAAATATTGACAACACCCAATGCTGGCACAGATGTGGAGCACCTGGATCACTCGTAAATTGCTGATGGAAATGTAAACTGCTGATGGAAATGTAAACTGAAATACAGCTACTCTAGACAACAGTGTGGCAGGTTTTTTTTTTTGAACTAAGCATACAAGTACCATTCAACCCTGCAACTGCACTCCTGAGCATTTATCTCAGAGAAACAAAAATCTCCACACAAAAACCTGCACATAAATGCCTACAGCAGCTTTCCTCTTAATAGCCAAAAACTGAAAACAACTCAGATGCCCTTCCACAAGTAAATGGTGAAAGAAATGGTAGCATGTCTAAATATAATACCTACTCAGCAATAAAAAGGAACAAACTACTGAAACACTCAAGAACCTGCATATATCTCCAGAGAATTATTCTGATTGAAAATAAGATTGTTGAAATGACAAAATTGAACACAGAAAAGATGGGTGGTTTCCAGGGGATGGAAGAGGAGTTGATCCATTTTAACTGTATCAATGTCAATATCCTGGTTGTGATATTACACTATTTTTGCCAGAGTTGAAAGAAAACAAGTAAAAAGTACATGTGCTCTCTCTCTGTTAGTTCTTACAACTGTACGTGAATCTACAATTATCTCAAAATAAAAAATTTCAAAGTAACTTCCTCAAAAAGGAATTAGTCTCTACTCTTCTACACCCCTAATATCCAACATTTATCCCAAATATATTCAGAAAAGTTATATTAATTGTAAAACACTTCATGCTCTATTGTATTTACCAGTTTAACCATCTATTTGCATAAATCTTTGTGGCACCTAAACATATTAGCAATAGTTATCATTGTAAGCAAGGACTTTCACATCTGTATCTGCCATTAGATTACAAGTTTCTTAAGCACAAGAATGTATCTAGTTTATTTTTCAGTATCCAAAATTAAATTTTTAATTTTGGATACTTAAAATTTTTAAGCATCCAAAATTTTTCTTAATAATTTTTCTTAATATTCTACTATGTGAAAATCATATTTGCCTGGATCTAACATATATCAATCAAGCCTGTATTTTTTTTTAAATGCAACCCTTCATTAAAAAGTAAAATACTGAGAAAAAAATATTATTGAGTCCTACACAGGAGACTCTAAAAGATACCAAATTCTAGAGAATTCAGATAAGACACTGATACTATCTAATGCCCAAAGGATATGTCACTTTCTTTGCAAGACGAGACACTATTAACTCAATTTTTAGACTCATAACTCATGAGAAACATGGCAGCATTTTAGAACAAGAGCCTCTCCATGCTAAGCCATGAAAACTACACGCCACAATGACATAAAACCTCACTCAAAATCAAGCCAATTTTGAACTATTAACAGGCTTCTCTCAGCATTTCATCCTGTCTTAGGTTCTTTTGAACTTATTTCCTGATTCTAAAACTCAAGCAGCACCTAGAAAATTCCTTCTATCAATCTTAGTATCCTTTTCACCTTCAAGACTCCCCTTGGCTTACGTCATTATGACCCTGGAACCAATATCAAATCTAGAAAGATACAACATAATGTATTATATGAAATATTTTTGAAGGCTTGCCTTACACTCTAATAGAATAGAAATTCATTTTGTAGCTTGAAAGAAGTTTTATTAGGAAAGACTTCCATATTACAGTCATCCTCTGTCAAAGGCCTTTTCAACATGTTGATTTTCATTTTATATGCATCACTCCCACAGCATTTCATAATGTAAATTGGTCATTAAGCAGTAATAGTTGCAAATGCAACATAGCTCCTTTGACTGGTGCTATGCTTTGTTTATCATAATAATGGGTGAAGCTGATAAGAGGATACATAAGAAGTTCTGTGCTAATGACGTTATGAGTAGTGACAGGAATGAGTCACTTTCTCAAGCGAAAGTTCATTATAATCAAATATGGATTTTCACTATGATCTTTAAATATCACACATATACGGCTATTTTTATTAGTAAAAGTCTTTCAGGAAATACAGTTTTGAATTGCAAATGTTAAACATTACGGTCTGAACAACCGTTTCCAAGAAAACAATTATCGTCATCATATTTTGTTTGGAACATAATTATTGAAATCTAGCAAAGAAGACAGAGCAGCCTCTTACGGTAAAAACATTAAAATTATCCAAAGTTTTAGCGTTTTTGTTTTAATTAATTTTACTGAAGTATAGTTGATTTAAAATGCTGTGTTAATTTCTACTCTACAGCAAAGTGATTCAGTAATACATATATAAATTATCCAAAGTTTTCATTTGTTTAGATATATGAAATCATGCTATCAGTAAGAAAAAAATTGGAAGTGCTCATAACTTTTATATATTTACATAAACTCTGTAACTATATTACCTGCCATATTGTCTAGTACATCTGAGCCCCAGTCTCCTTGAAACACTGATGTTAAAATACTGTCAAATAAATGAAGTTCCTTTGCACCAACAATTTTGTCACGAAATAAGCGCTGCGCTTCATATGCTACAATTTCTAATACGTAAGCTAGAGGATGGTTTGAGGATCCTAAAAAAGGCAAAATTTTCTTTAATTATAATAAAATTCAAATGATTTAAAAATGGTCTGTTTCAACATAATATTAGAAAGAAATAGAGAATGAGAATCTACATACCATTATTTTGGCGTCAGATAAATAGAATAAAGGGAAAAAGAGTTAAAGTTCATTTTGTTAATGAGTTGGTAAACTTTTTTGATTCTTTAAAGGATTAAACTCTATTATTTCTAGTTGTTCAATAAAAATATCAATCCCCAAGAGCATATTAAACATGCTTTGGCTACAAAGGATAACAATTACATTTTTTTCCAAATCAAGTTTTAATAGTGACAATCATACTTTAGGAGAGGAAGCATAATAAAATATCATAAGTTTAATATCATGTTTAAAATTAATATTAACTTTTAATTTTTAAAATACTATAATTACAATACTCATTTATCTATTACAAATATAATATACATATACAGCATACACACACACACACACACACACACACACACAATATGATATTCTAAAGAGAGATAAGTGATTTGAAATCATAAAAGCAAAACTTACCTCCTTCTAAATCATATCTGAATAAGCCAAGAACCCACTGGGTAAGGATGCAAGGAGTAAAGAAATAGTGGCTATAATCATCAACTGTAAATTTGGCCCGCACCTGAAAAAAATATAGTAAATGATCTGTCTACTCTCTTAAATATATAATCATGCTATAAATTTTTCAGTCACCTTAAATTCATAGGAATGTCAATTTCTACCAGTGGCTGGAACTGTATTTCAATATTACTTATTTCCTCAGTTATCTTGTATTCTATATTTTATACATTTAAAAACAGTATCTAAGAGAGGTTGTTCATAAACTTCAACAAACTGCCAAAGGTTGTCCATGGGAAAAAATAAAATGAAAGGTTAAAAAGCCCTGCTAAAGAAAGGAATTCAAGGAAAGCTAACCTAAATTTTATAAAATGGTAGTTATAATTCCAAGGTGCTCATGGGTGTAAGACAGACCCATTTTATAATGGTGGGACCCACAGAGCTATCTTGTGTTCAAGAAATCATTAAACTTTTAACAAATCAAAGTGCCACAATTCAACATATAACCAACGAGAGAAGAGCCTCTCCCTTCCTCTCTACGGATGGAGCTACTGCTCTTATTCTGGCCTTGACTGCCTAACATTTGAATTAATTTAGAAAAACATAGCTTTATTTTTCCCCACTTCTACTCCAATACTATAAAAAGCATCCTCCACAAACACTTCCATAACTTTCACATGCTATTCCCTTTACCCAAGAAGACCCTCTTTCACCTCCAGCCACTTTGTGAATTTCTCTTTATTTTTCAAACCTTAGACCACATTTCATCTCCTCTTAAAATTTACAATAGCCAGGACATGGAAGCAACCTAAGTGTCCATCGACAGATGAATGGATAAAGAAGATGTGGCACAAATATACAATGGAATATTACTCAGCCATAAAAAGAAACGAAATTGAGTTATTTGTAGTGAGGTGGATGGACCTAGAGTCTGTCATACAGAGTGAAGCAAGTCAGAAAGAGAAAAACAAATACCGTATGCTAACACATATATATGGAATCTAAAAAAAAAAAAAAGGTTCTTAAGAACCTAGGGGCAGGACAGGAATAAAGATGCAGACCTAGAGAATGGACTTGAGAACATGGGGAGGGGGAAGGGTAAGCTGGGACAAAGTGAGAGAGTGGCATGGACATATATACACTGCCAAATGTAAAATAGCTAGTGGGAAGCAGCTGCATAGCACAGGGAGATCAGCTCAGTGCTCTGTGACCACCTAAAGGGGTGGGATAGGGAGGGTGGGAGGGAGATGCAAGAGAGAGGCGATATGGGGATATATGTATATGTATAGCTGATTCACTTTGTTATAAAGCAGAAACTAACACACCATTGTAAAGCAATTATATACTCCAATAAAGATGTTAAAAAAAAAATCTACTACACACAACAAAGCTATTCACTCCCTCTTCCATGCTATCTCTGTAACTGGTGCATATTGTTATTGATAGACTTACTACCCTGCGTTAATAGTTTATTTATATGATCAGGTTCCTCATTAGACTGTGCATTTCTAGGGAATGGTGACTCAGTCATCTTTGTATCCCTAGGACTAGCACTGGAAAGAGAAGGTACTCAAATATCTTCTGCATCCTTAATGCCTATTTTCAAGTATCACCCCACTTTATCAGAATATTTTAGACATTTCCTCACAGATAAAAGGAAAGAAATAAACATCAAGAACTACTCTCGGGTTTGAAGCCTGAAAGACAGAAACTGATAGAAGTCAGGAGAAAGATCTAGTTTTGGAAAGAAGATGAACCCCACTGTAGATAAACTAAATTTGAAATCAAAGCAGAATGACCTTCTACTCACTGATTTATTCATTCAATACTTTTTGGGTGTCTATTAGAAACTATGCCAGAAGATACAATAATGAATAACACACACACAAACATCTATCCTCACAGAGTCACTCTCCAGTAGAAAAGTATAATAAACGACAGGAAAAGAAAGCCTGAGCATCAACACAAATCAGGATTAAAGGTAGCCCTTTGGGAGTAATACCAATAGACATGAAAACTACAATGTAAGTGAATATATACCTGTTCATACACTTGTACCATAGATCCTGCTAAGAGATAAATTTTTGATGAAGAACCCCAAATAGTATGATTCTTCAGATTTTTATGTAGAACTGGTTTCAGATATGCTCCATAAATTGTCTGTAATTGCTCTCTTTCTGGGTAACTAAAAAAAAGCATATAAGAAGTTGAAATAAATCAACATTCTAAACTACTATTTCTTTTAAGATTTTTTTAGATGTGGACCATATTTGAAGTCTTTATTGAACTTGTTACAATATTGCTTCTCTTTTATGTTTTGGTTTTTTGGCCACGAGGCATGTGGGATCTTAGCTCCCTGACCAGGGATCGAACCTGCACCCCCTGCATTGGAAGGCGAAGTCTTAACCACTGGACCACCAGGGAAGTCCCCTAAATTATTATTTTAATGTTAAGTTATAGCAATGGTTTTCAAACTGTGTGGTTTTCAAATTGTAAGGCCTAAATACCTCCAAGGTTTACTCAACGGCTAAGGCCAGGCTCACAGACCCTATTGTTACTTCAACTAAATCAGATCCCTAATTATCTGTTTTCAAATACTAAGGATTCTAATAGAGGATTCCAATGAAATTACTTAAAAACATAATTGTTTAAAAGACCACTGCTCTTTAGAAAGGGCCAAAGGAAAATTCTGCTTAAGAAAAAGTATTTTGAATTAAGTATAGTCTGTACAAAGAACAGTAATCCACCTTAGAACTACAGAAGTAGAAAACAACAAATAAAATCAACCTGTTTCTCCCTAAGCAAAATCTATTTCAGTACAGCTTAATTGGTTGCTGTAACATTTCTAAAAGAAGAATGTTAATAGACGGGGGCAGTTTAGCATGAAAACACAAAAACAAGATTTTGTAAGGCAAAATAGAGGACCTAGCGTCATAAAATTCGAGTCCATGTAACAATTATGGACCATGGAGATGGATGGGTATGTTATGATTAATATTATAAGCCACTAAATGACCTAACTCTACTTTGTTAAAATTTAAATTCTCTTTTTAGTTATCTACATAAAATTTGATTGTATTTTTGCTTTAAATAACCCATAAAACATTTAAATCTAAAACCCACCGTTCAGGTTCCTGAGATTGACATTTAGAGACAATACAAAGCAGTTGTTTTGTTTCTAATATATAACAAGCATTGATTAAAGCCTTCATCACCCTAAATTACTGCCTACAGTTTAGGAAGGATAGGAAAAAACTAACATCAGAGCTTAAGTTTGACTATTTTTATATTCTACCTTTTGAAGTAATATCATTAATATATACCTTTCATAAAATGCAATGTATGTCTCCCTAAGTCAAAAAAATCTTTTAATACAATGATACGTACTCTACAGCACAAAGACGAACAATAGAAGTAAATCTGGTAGTAAGCTTATGTCTTCCCAGTCTTCCTCCAGCTGACACAGAAGCCACAATTTGAATATTTTCTAAACCAACCCATTCCAAATTTTCATCATAAAATCCTTGATATGTCAATACCTATTTGAAAATAAATATATTTAAGTGTTTTATGCTTAAGATTTTCTAATCATGATATATTTTGCATAAAATTCAATTGTTTCCAAATGCAATCATCATCAGAGGATTATGGTTACTGGAAAATGGGGGGAAGACAAACTGGGAGATTGGGATCAACATATACACACTACTATGTATAAAATAGATAACTAATAAGGACCTACTGTATAGCACAGGGAACTCTACTCAATACTCTATAATGACCTATATGGGAAAAGAATCTAAAAAATAGTAGATATATGTATAGGTATATCTGATTCACTTTGCTGTACAGCAGAAACTAACACAACATTGTAAATCAACTATACTCCAATAAAAATTTTGTTTTTAATTTTAAAGACTCTGTGTTCAATTAATGTTAGCTGAATTATCCTCATTTTTAAAATGCTTTTCAAATAAATGTTAAAATACAGGTGATAGTATAAATTCACCAGCAATTATCAAAAAAAAAAAAGTGAAAGAGGGCTTCCCTGGTGGCGCAGCGGTTGAGAGTCCGCCTGCCGATGCAGGGGACACGGGTTCGTGCCCCGTTCCGGGAAGATCCCACATGCTGCGGAGCAGCTGGGCCCGTGAGCCATGGCCGCTGGGCCTGCGCCCCCTGTCCGAAGCCTGTGCTCCGCAATGGGAGAGGCCACAGCGGTGAGAGGCCCACGTATGGCCAGAAAAAAACAGTGAAAGAAATCAGGAGAAATATAAGGATAATATTTTTTCTATAAATATTTTATTATATTCTTCAGTTATATAGAAAAGCAAAATGTGAACCAAAATGAGTATATTAAGCTCTAATTTAGAATTTAGAGTTTCTAATGTGATGTAAATCACATAAAGAAAAAAAATCTTCCACAGTGACTGAAGCATGACTGAGCGAGTCTAACTGCTCTCAGAAGAATGCATACCTAAAAGAATGAAGCAAAAACTTCCCTAGCTCCAGCACCATCCCCAGCTTCTGCTTTTCTCCATTTTTTAGGAATAAAGGGTAGGTAAATGGTGTAGGGTAAAGGTTGTTTTTACTCTTTCTGTCATATATCATCTTGATGTAATACTAATCTTTAGATGGAGGAAGATCAAAGAAAGTAGCCCTGGAACAAGTGTGAGATGCTTCAAGAGTTTAATTTCCATGACACATGCTAGATAAAACTAGCCCTAAAAAGGAAAGCAGATTTTCTATCTACAAGAAAAGTTAATGAAATTAAATTGTTTCCAATTATATCAAAACACTTCAAGTGATAAGACCCACCTGCTGCAGGAAAGCTACCAAAGTACTGGTCCCCCATTTATCAAGCTTGGGTAGGTTGATATCTTTTAAGTACAGAACAAGTCTCTCACAGTCTTTTGGTCTATACACTCGACCAGTATTAGTACTGATTACCATGCAAGTCTGGCTCAGTTTCTGCAGGAGATGCCGAGAAGTAGTTTGCGCACTACAGTGAACTGTAGCAATTTGAGTGGACCGGAGTTGGGAAAAGGCATACCTGAGCAGCATCCTGAGAAAGATATAAAACATTTGACTTCACAAATGCAACCAATAAAATACTTTCTATATTCAATACAAAATTTCTATTTTTAAATATTTTAGTTTCTAAATTACGTATGATGTTTAAGGGAAAAGTGGTAAAAATAGATATGGTTTCCATAACTATCCATAGCTATGAAGGTAAGCTTTCTAATTTTTAGACTGGAAAAAGAATTAATTCATATTTTAAGGCATTCTTGGGACTCTTTCAGCAAAAAAAAAAAAAAAAAAAAAATCACAGTTCACAGAAATAATTCAGTTTGAAAAAGTACACATAAAAAGTATTGTTTCCCCACAGTTGAAGGAAAGATTTTAAACTATTAAGTTCTCCAAGTTAAAAAAAATTACTATGACTTTACAGAATTGTTTAATTATTACTAGAAATGTGAAAATAATAATCCATATTTCCTTTATTTCCAAAAAACTACACTCAGGAGGCACTAAAAATAGGTTGAATTCCACTGAATTAAAAGCTATTTTTAAATAGCTAACTTCAAGATTCCTTTTTTATAACTACAGCATATAGTAGTTTGCGAGTACATCAGGTATTCATTTTTTATGATTGTACGCACAGATTCTTTTTAAGAGTATCTTCTAATTCCACTGGAAAACACATAACTCGGCAGAAAAAAGGACATATTTTTCTCTATAGTCATATTATCTTTACAAGTAGTGACAATAAAGAGTCCTTCATGAAAATGTAAATGCTACTTTAACCAAAAAAAAGGTAACAAAAGCTGTTAAATCATTTTAAAACAGGAGAGAAGCATAAATCCACAATATGCACCTCGATTAACATTTTTCTCCTCTTACCCTTTGCCACATCCTTCTGGTCCGACAAGAACAAACGGCTGTTTAGTATCAGAACTTAACCAAGGTTTGAAATAATCTAGACCTCGTTGCATGTCAGGAGTCTGAATGACTGGAAGAGTTTGGCTATTACTGAAATCATCAGCAGACAAGTTTTCTGGCTTCTTCAGCACATAAGATGCTAATCGTCCTCTACTCAAGTCATAGTAGGTGTCCATTGGTTTGTGAGGGTCCGGAGGAGATTCTCGTGCCCAATTAAAAACCTTGAGAGGAAAAAGTTGTGATCGGTTTTCATATACAGTGCTCCAAACAGAGTATGTGAAATTTTAATTCTTTAAAGTAAATGCTCCAAAGAGAATCATCTTACTTTAAAAATAAAAAAGTTCACATGCACTAAACTCACCTAATACCCTTAATAATTATAGTAACATTTTATCTGAAATATTACTCTCTGAATGATCATTTAAGCAAATAAAAGTCATCTGGTTCACACATATGTTGTATAAATATATTCAACTTTTAACTGAATTCTTATGAACACTAAATTACAAATTGTACAATGTAGGACTCCTAGAACTTTCATTTCCAGTACATTTTGGTACTGAACATTCCACTGTCACCACCACTGCTCTCAACTTGTTCTTTCTTACACAAAAAACTGTTATCTGCACAGATACACAGCAGAGAGTTAGCCCCTAATGCCACTCTTCAACAGCTTTATTCTAAACTTTGGCCATAAAATGTCTGCTTAAAAGCAGCATATAATATGACATTGAGTGGTAGCAATGAGAAGCATCCGGTAACAGAGGCAACAGAACAGCCATGGAAAGAAAAACAGAACAGAGAAAGCAATAAATGGTGATATCAATGAAACAAAGTGATAAAAATGCAGAACATAATGTTGGAGCCAACCCAAAGGAATATGTGTTCAAGTATTTCAACAGAGGCCAATAGGAAGAAATTCCTTAATATGTAGAATTTAGTTTTATAAACGTGGCTGAAATATACCTTTGCATTTAATAAAGAAAAGATTTATAATGATTACTCCATCCAAGCATTCCTAACTGCTAAAACTCTTCTGGTTAAAAAAAAAAGATTAAAAATATGTTATTTTAAGATTAAAAATGAATAATTATATTTATTTACATAGCTAAGTATCAAAAATATCTAACAAAAAAGGTATAGTCAGAACTTTAGCCTATTAAATATTATTTTATAAAATTTTAATATCATAAAATAACACAAACTAGTTCAATCAAAGGAGAAAATAAGTATACATGTACCTATGTACTTATACAGACGGTCCTCAACTTACAATGGCTCGACTTAAAGATTTTTCAAGTTTACAATAGGGCGAAAGTGATATGCATTCAGTAAACACCGTACTTTGAATTTTGATCTTTTCCCAGGCTAGCGATAATGTGGTAAGATACCTTCCTGTGATGCTGGGCAGTGGCAGTGAGTGGCAGCAAACTGCAGCTCAGGCAGTCAGCCACAAAATCACCAGGGTAAACAACTGATATGCTTACAACCATACTATTTTTCACTTTCTGTATAACAGTCAAGAAATTACATTCTATTTGACACTTTATTATAAAATAGGCTTTGTGTTAGAGGATTTTGCCCAAGTGTAGTCTAATGTACGTGTTCTGAGCACTTTAAGACAGGCTAGACTAAGTTATGATATTTGATAAGTTAGGTGTAGTAAATGCATTTTCGGCTTAGGATATTTTCAACTTATGATGGGTTTATCTGGATGTAACTCCATCATAATTCGAGGAAGATCTGTATATAAATGCATTATTATTGTATTAAATGCATAATTTCAAAATTTTTAAGTTCTATACCAAGGATCAATGAAAATTGACAAAAAATGTTGACTAAACATAGGCTTTAAACGTGTATTACCTCTTTGGTGAATTCCAGACGTGACTTCATGTTCAGATTTCCACCCAGCCCCCTTATGAGATTAATAATAAACTGATCATGATCTCTGCATCCATGGAGATGTGATAAACCATTCATCACAGTCCCAACCAAACTTGTTTCTACCACATAGTCATTCTGTTGATTGAAATCCATGTTACAGACAAAAGGTAAATATTAACCAGTAAATTAGTACCATACACAGATTAATGTTTACTTATCTTTTCAAGGATCATCTTTAAATTAATCCCCCTACTCAAGTTATAGAACGTTTAGATTTCAATTTATATATATAAACTTTGAAAATAAAAAGTAATCATAAAAACACAATTGTGTATTTCTAGCTGAAAGTGCTGGATTCCTCAAATAGATACACTGTTTGTTTACTTCCTAAACCTGAAGAATATTTAAAAAAATAAGGTAAATCAATGAGCATTAGTCTAAAAGTAATAGCCCCTCATTTCCTCTTGCTGATAGAAAAGAAGCTAGAGGCAAGGGCTAGATTAATGGCTCTGGACAAGAAAGAAAAGTAAAAGCAGGCTTAAAAACAATTTGGAACTTTTTCTCTACACAGAATTTTAAAATGAAACTTTTGGACTCTGGTGGTGTAGATGATTTTGATCTGTGGGCCTCTGGGGCCCTGTGTAACTGCCAGGGAGTTAGAAGGGGAAAGCGTTCTCATTCTTTCTCTAAGTATTTGCTGAGAACCAATTATGCATTAGGATCTGTATGTGGTGCTAGGTATTTTTTTTAAAAGGTGAATTAAACAGAGCAATTGTCTTAATGGAAGTCAAGTCTAGTAGAGGAGATGGTTAATACATTGTGGCAGAAGCTATAAAGCAGAGGAAGAGTGTATTCTGAGAACAGATAACTCAGATTGCGGGCTCAAGGTCTCTTTCAAAAAGGTGACATTTAAGCTAACATTAAAAGAGTGAGATCTATCTGACATGCAGAGAACACAGCATATGCAATGGTAAGCCACCGGCGTAGTTAAGGAATTAAAAGACGCTTATGCCTGAGTAAGCAAAGGAAGAGCGGTTCAAGTCAGAAAGGTAGGCAAGGGCCAGGGTATGTGCAACTGTACAGGCCGTGGTAAGGAGTGCAAATTTTATTTTCAGTGCCTTTAAATGTTAAGAGAATAAAACGACCCAATTTACATTTTTTAAAAAAAGCACTCTGCCTGCATAATAAATATTTTTCAAAGAATTGAGAAATAGGTGGAAAAATGGGAAAAAGGGAGGAGATGAGTAGAAATCCAATGGCTTAGGCCATACTAAGAGTTCTAGGCTTTAAAGGCAAGATAAAGGAAACCCACATATTTTCTTCTAGATTGCCTGATTTGCTAAATACAAGAAAGTAAAGCTCTAGTTATAAATAAAATCAGCACTTGACTAGAGCATTCATTATAGTATATCTCTCAGAATCTGAACATGGTGAACAAAGCACAGAATAAAGAAAGAACACTCAACACATTAAAACAATTTCAAAAAATAACAGGGAACTGACCTCAGAACAGAATTAGTTTATTTTCTAACTGAATCTTTGGTATCCACTCTATGGTTTAATAGTCTTATTCTGTTATCATTTCTATAGTCATAAACCCCTTTTTTTCAATACATTCTATCTAGTATTATATTTCTCATTCTAACACTAACAGCATGCAAGTAGATGACCTCAAGGTATTTGCATTGGAGAGCCCTGTTAGGCTCTGTATGTTTTATATTAATGAAATAACAACACACCTACTGAACAGGTGCTACAAACATAGGCATCAGGTGTTTAATTAAGCTCATATACTCTGATTCACTACTCTGTTATTAACAAACTTTGGTTCTGGGGATACAACAAGGACTATAACAGGCTTAGTCCTTGCCCTCAAGGTGCTTATAGTTGAATGAAAGCAATTATAATATAGTTGAAGGACACAGTACATTGCTGCAGAAGCACAAAGAGGTAGACAGCTCAGTCATACTGAGGGCTGGTGGGAGTGGTTCTTCCCTGAAGTCTCCAGGAAAACCTATCTCATTTGCATCATTTCCTCCCAAATCCCTACTCCTCCATCATTCATCCTTACAAAAAAAGTTTAGAAAACTAACGTGAGATTGCCATTTCACTACGTGATTTGTTCAACCCCAAGTACTGACCTCTAAATCAAGTTCAGATTAATAATCGGATACTTAAAAAAAAAATCCTCATTGCTATTTATTTCCTCTATTTTTATATGTTCATGTTTTTTATAAAAGCAATGACATAAAAGAAAAACCAAGAAAATTTGAAAAAATCATGCAGATACATGAAAATTGTCTTCTTTGCACGCTAAACTTCTATTCATGCTTCAAATTCAAAATTAAATGTGATCTCCTTTTTTAAAATTCTCCTAGAAGGCAGCAATACTCTCTTCATCCTGTTATATTGTGATTATCTTTTTACATGTCATTTTCCTCCATGAGACAAACCCTTCGCAGGGATAGTGATTGTCCTGTTAATGTTCACCTCACAAAGTCTTGTCTAGGGCGTCTATTAGATATTCAATAAATTTTTGTTGAATAAACAAATGTTTTAATAATGTTATAAATAACTCACCATTCTTTCTCTACTTTAGTATTAACTTGTCATTATTTTTAGCATGACATATATGCAGATATTTACTGACACAGTAAAATGTGACAGCAAGATGGGTTTGCTAGTAAAACTTAGGCATTCCAATGTTCAAGATTTTTAGGCAAGCAGTGCAAGCTATCGTGGATGGAAGAATTAAAGTGTTTTAAGACTAACACAATAAAAAGTTATACCATGAAATACAGTGGGACAGCAATGAAGACATCTACCCCTCACTCCACCCTCATATTTTGTCAGAGCTCTTATACTAAAAAGCAGTTAAATGTAAGCAACACTCAATCATTATACTTCTTGCCTAAATAATTATGAAATATTATAATTATCTTACCTGCTTTAGAACCCATTGTAAAGCCTTTTCAAAATAATCCCCAATCCAGTTTTCAAGATTATTTCTATATTTAGGAGGCTGGTTCCTCAACCAAGATTTTATCAGAGAATTAAGATCCGTCTCTTCATCACTGAAACACATTAACAAACATGTAAGAAACTATTTAGAAAGAAATTGTGAATTTACTTACAAAATAAATTTCTGCTCCAATAAACATTCTACACATGTACTCTATCTGCTAGTATGTAAGAATTCACTTTACTTCCGTATATGTATGTGTGTATATATTACTTCTACATATATATACATATTGTGTGTATACATTACTTCTACATATATACCTACATACAGGTATATATATATTATATATATGTCATTTTCTATAAAATAAAGCAAATAAATGTCATCTATATCATTATAAGTATAGATTAAAGAAGAATTACACAACTACAAGTTAGCCAAAAAGTGGTCTAAACCCTTCCTATCCAAAGTGGGTCTACAGAATCCCAAGTCCCATCCCAGACTTAATGAAGCAAAATCTTCACTTTAACAATATCTCTGGGTGATTCAAATGCACATTAAACTTCAAGTTGCACTGCATCTTAATGCAGACCTTTAAAAGTACTTTTTCTTTTTCTCTGTCCCCAAAAAAGCCAAACACCTAAATTCCCATGCCACTACTGAAACTAGAAGATCATCCTAAAGTAAAATATAATTTTTTTAGCAAATCATTTAATTATATGAGTAACAACCAATGATTGAAATTAAACATAATATAGACATCTTATTCAAAATTACATGTTGCATATTTATAAAAATTATAGTAAAAACAACTCATAATTAATAATTTTAGAAGTTACAAGGGCTCACAATTTTATCATTTTTCCCATCTTCTACCAGTGTTTCATAGCAACACGAGTAAATACTGAGTCCCTGAATTTCTCCTCCCATATTTCTATCCAGTTTAATAAGCAAAAGAAAAAATGAAAAGATCAAAGGTAAATATTTAAATTACATTTGATAAGCTCAAAACAGACAAAGCAAAGATGCTAAACTCCTTCAGAATAAAGACTTTGTTGTCACAGTATCTCCTCAGTGCCCACGGCAACTACATGTCTTGGTTTTTCTAAGACAATCTTGATTTATATCAGTTATTCCAGCATAATTAATAGCATTCTCTTTCATTATTAAAAGGTCTTCATTTGGCCTATTGCATAGCAAGTGCAAATATCTGCTGAAGAAACGAATAAAACCTAAAACTAAGGTACAATCTAATCAAAAGGCAACTAAAAATAATTAATATGTTTTTGTATTTTACATGAAATCATATATATTCATTATGCCTCTCACAAACAATATCTGGTTCACCAACAATGTTCAAATCCTCTACAGCAACATGCAGCTATACAGGCATATTGCTCTACAATATGGCATTCTACTTACCCCTTATTTCATTTATATTCTAGCTTATAATTGCTGTTATATTTATATTATCTCCTTTGTGAACGTATGTTCCATAAAGACAAGCTCTTCATAAATATAAGCCCTTCATAACTGTTAGCTTTACTCCTTTCTTGCTGTCTCTCCTAAAATGCCTAACTTAACATCATATAGGTAATGGGCATTCAATAAATATTTTAAAATTTAGTGATAAACTTCCCTTTTATCCTATTTTTCTCACAAGATTATAAGAATACATTGAATAAATAAGATAAATTGTGTGAGATACTGCTATAAAAGCTATAAACCCAATGCTGTATTATTTTTTAAATAATTAATACCTCAAAATATTAATGGGGAGTTTATGGCTAGTTTAATATAAATGTTTCCTATAATACTATCAAAGAAGTAAGCAATTAAATAATTTTGGAAACAATCTGAATGAACTTGATAACCCTACCATGTGTCATATAACATCGAAAATGGTTTCAAATAATTATAAAAGAGTAGAGAACTTTATATAGACAGATAAATATCAAATTCTAAAACATAAATTCAAAAGGTAAAAGAAAACCTTCTAATTACTCATTTTGGGAAGAAACTGGCTCAAATATCCATGTTTTAGTATGTGACTACTGTATATGAAATCTAAAATCAGTTTGTTATTTATTTTTGGTCTTCAAGCCTCTTCCAAATACACTGAAGAAAGAAAATATTAAGTAAAGAGGTTTCTAATTTGTAAAACTTCTCTGAACTCAATCATAATATTTAAATAAAAGTTATAGAAAAAAGAGGAAAACAAATTAAATACTTGCTGTTTCATTTAGGTAAACAAAAAATAATTATTTAGTAATTGTGATACAACTACACTGCTGAAATAATTCAACTGCAATAAACAGGAGCTCTCTGAATGAATTAAAACCTAACAAACAAACAAAAAGAAGTTAATAAGAATGAGGAAAACAAATATTCACACATTACCCATACATTACTTATTTCACTTAGCTGTAAAAACAAAATAATAATTGAAGAATATTCTAATACAGTGTATGCAAATGCTCACCTAAGAAAGATCATTCCCATTCTAGATATTGTGGCTGGTGAGGCACAACTTAAATCATGAGTTTCAAATACAAAGTTAACATTTGGGCCAAACTGAATCCTTTCTCCACTGGGCATAGTGAGTAGTCGATTATCATCCAGAACAGAATTCAGAGATTCTATCCATTCAGGGTCAATATCACCATCACAGATTATCCATGAGCTGACATCTATTTTCAAACAAAAAAAGTAGAGATAAAAATAAATGCAATGATAATAATTAAAAATAAAGAATAAAATAATTATCACTTATTCTTTAGAAGTAATTTCCATATTATTTTATACTTCTGAAGCCAAATATAAAGAACAAAAAGTTGAACAAGTTGAAATTTTTCATGTGAATTAACACAATACAAATGTGTGGAGAACCCATGGGCAATCCTGGCTCAGCTGGTCAGAGACCCAGTTATATACTCTGTAATAAGGCTCTATTGATCTATGAACATACAGAACTGGATTCTCAGTAAAAGAAAACATGGTTTGCAAGACCTAGGTATTTCTACTTCCACAAGCTTGTGAGATATTCCTTAGACTTTTGTCTTCTACCATGTCATTAGAATGTATGAATGCTTGCTATGTAATAGCACTTTTAGAAAATATGAGAAACCTACTCCTTAGTGTCCTACATGAGAACTAAAAAATACACCACCATCAAATTTCTTTGATATATAAAAAGGTGACTTCAGAGGGGAGAAGCAGTGAACAAGTTGTGTACACAAGTCTTTCCAAAACAAACTGTTTTTAATATATATTTCCTAAGACAAAAGTGGTTTCAAGTTGTTCTTGGACCTTTGAAACAATTCAAAGAGGAAAATATCCCCCATAAAAGTGTGAGAAACAAGTACAGGTATATCTGGTTTTTATTTAGTGTGATAATATCAACTACATTGAAAATGAAGACACTATACACTGAAAATTCCTTCCAATGTCTTAAGACATTCTAAACCTTTCATTCACTGGCTTAGAAAAACAACTATTAATTAAATTATGATCTAACAAAAAGTAGGGAGTCTGACCAAGAATTCTGTTAAACACCAAGCCAAAAAATTTAGACCAGAAAGTCTACTATTTTATGACTCAAATTTTCAAAATTATTGAAAGCACTGTATTCAAACTGATAAGTTCAGACACACATACCAATTTTAATCCTAAATAAAAACTTGTTATCTTGCTTATTTATGAGGTATTATAATATCAGTTCAGCAATCAAAGATATTATGTTTATTCAGTAGATTAATCTAGCTGTAAACTATGTTTCACCCAGATTACTCTGAGTTTCTATTATAATAAAAGTTGCTATGGAATAACAGGTAAAAATGATAGCATGTCTTCACCCCTCCAAAGTAAAATATCAAAGTAGATCACTATACGGCAGTTTATGGTCATGTATAAGACCTGAAAAGGATAGCATTATAGACAACCTCTATCATCCTCTAAAAATTATTAAATAAATCAATAAATCACACAATAGAGACCAACCTTGAGGTTCTCGAACTACTTGGCGAGCACTATTTGTCAAAACACCATCAGACCATTCCCTTGTATCCATGTCAATATGGCCTAATAATTGATGTCTAGGCATAGCTTTGGGATTCATGGTATATTGTTTTACCACTTTGCCAATTTTACAAAGTGCTGCCCTTAACATTCTCCAAAGAGTTGATTTTCCAGCACCACTTGGACCAACAATAACAACTCCCATCCTCTGGCGTAATTGTTCATACAATTCTAAAGCCTTCTTGATCTAGTAGAAAAGAAACATGTTCATATATGATTTATAGTGTACAATCAAACACAGTTCTACTCTCATTCGACAATAGTTGTTCTATTTCAAACATAAATTAAGCCTTTTATTTCTTCAGTGGAAGATAAAGCCTTAAATAAAAGAATTACTAAACAAATCTGAATATATTTACAACATGATCTTTAAATTCATATTTCTTTAAAAAAAAGAAGTATGCTTTCCAAGTTGACAATACAATATGTTCACTATTGTCTTCACTCACTCATTCATTCAAATAAAATATACTAAATATTTTATTCACTTTGCTAATTCATTCATTCATTTATACCCTCTTTCCAAAAAAAAAAACCTGAGGAAAAAGTATTCATTTTGAACATGTACTTGTGCTACATAAAAAGACGTACGAAAGTGAAGTTCTCCTAAGAAATTGTCAAAGTTAAACTAAATCATACATAATCAACTATCAAAGACACATATGATGGATCTATTACATGCCAGGCTCCGTAACAGGCACTAGGAATAAAATGGTAAAACAGACATGGATCCCACCTTTCATGGAGACTACTATCTGGTGGGGGAGAATCAAATATTAATATTAATATTAATCAAATATTAATCAAGTGTGCAACTAAACATTAAATATGTATATACAACAAAGGTAAGGAAAGCACATAGCAAGAGGACCTAATTTGGACTTGAAAATTAGGGAAGGCTTTCATGAGTGAGTAAGATTTAAGTTGAAAGCTGAAAGATAAGTTGAAAGATAAAAGATAAAGATAGTTAATAAAGAATTAACTAGGAGAAAGGATCAATATATTATGAAGTATTCTTGACAGTTACCTGATTGGATATGATTTCATAGTTGGCCTCCTCAAAGACTTGCTTTAATGCAGCATTCAGTTCATCATATTCTACTTCTTTAAAGTCAATTCCAGGAAACACATCTTTAATCAGTGCATCAAACCGAGTGCAATCAGCAAATGTAAACTTTGACATTGTATTAAGCCTCAGTGCTTGTACCACAATATGACTTTCATTAACTAGAGAAAAAGTTTCATTTTAAAATTATTAGTTATGAATCTAATGACTATAAAAAGTCTTTACGTGCCTTGATATGCATTATTAGTAATTAAATGATGCACTAGAATTTAGTAACATTTAAAGACATATGCTATCATGTGAATTGGCAAGCTTACTTAACTATCTTTTAACTGCTGAAAAACAAGTATTACTGAGTTTTGGACTATTTTTCATAGAATTTGAATCCCAGGGTACCCAGACTTGAATTAATAATAAAAATCATTAACACATTTCTTTGCATAGTACTTTACCATTCTGATGTAATCCTTATAACAACTGTATAGAGTAAGGAAGTATTTCTATTATTATTCCAATTTTACACATGAGACCATTAAGTCTCTAAGGGTTTAAATGACTTATCTGAGAGAGCTCAGCATTAAGTATTATAGGTGGGATTTAATTCCAGATTTAGGTATCTTTCCAAATATACCAGCATATTTGCCTCGCAGAGATTTTTATCCTAAAACTAAAAACTAACAAACTGAGCAAAACTCTTTGATCAGTGTTGCTCAAAACTGGTTCATAAATCTATTCTTAAACCAAATGTAAATACTAATATCGCCAGATTCTTATTTTTTCAAGGATATTAGCTATTAATTGACCAGACACCTATATAAAGGCAAGAAACTATTTTTAGTATGGTATTTCTCTATAATTGTTTAATATTTCTATCTTTAAATATATATAAAGAGGCTTGGCTGCACTAGAGTTTATTTAAAGCACTGAACTCATAAGTAAGCCATCTTTATTTACTACAGGTATGGTTTATATATTTCATGAAAATCACCAGAGATAGACAACTGAAAAATGGTAATCTAAGTACTTCAACAAATACCTTATCTGCCCTGGTATATGCCAACCTAATAAAAAAGCTGTAGTTTCCTTTTTTAAGATGTATATTTTGATCATTTAAAGTCCAAATAGGTAATTTCATGTAGTCTTCTTTCTTATGTTATCTTATTTTCATGGTGATTTAACTTAAATTTGGATAGCAACCTAGAGGCTGAATATTCAGCCTTTCATGAAGGCAAACATCAATTGGTGGGGGTAATAACTTACTTTATATAAATGGGGAAAAAAAGTGGCAAAGTATAAAAAAATATGCATGAGTCCATACTGATCTGAATAAATGATTTAATAAATACATCATGGAAAAGAAGAGACAAATCATCTTTACGGAAGAGTTTCAAATTATATAAGCAGATACTCCCCCCCCCCAAGAGGTGGAGCTTAATCCTTGCCTCCCCACTTTCAAGGTGAGCTAGATTTAGTAACTGGCTTCCAAAGAAGAGAGTCGGGAAAGGGGAAAATAACTTTACAGTAGAGAAACCTGGAAAACATTAACATAAGTAATGAAGGTGAACATCACCAGTGATGTCAAATGGTTATTATGTACCCACTAAAATGAATTAAAAAGGGCACTCCACCTCTGCAGTATTTTTTTCCAAATGTTCACAACTCAATTAAATCATGAGTTAAATATCAGAAAAAAAACCCAGACTAAGGAAGAGTCTACGTGATATCTGACTAGGACCCTGTCAGGGTCATGAATACAAAAACAGACTGAGAAACTGTCACAGAGCAGAGGAGACTTAAGGAGACACGACAACTTAATACAACATGGCACCCTAGATTCAATCTTGGAATAGAAAGAGGACATTAATGATAAAGCAGGTGAAATCCAAATAAAGTCTGGAACTTAGTTAATAGTAATGTACCAGCCTCAGTTTCCCAGTTTTGACAAATGTACCACAGCAAATAAGAGGGAAACGATGGAAATGCTAACTTCGCAACTTTACTGTAATAAATCTAAAATTATCCTTTGCTCCAAGGTACTTTTGGGATTTCCCTGATGGTCCAGTGGATAAGACTCCACACTCCCCAACACAGGAGGCCTGAGATCATTCTCTGGTCGGGGAACTAGATCCCGCATGGATGCCGCAACTAAGAGTTCACATGCCACAACTAAGAAGCCCACATGCCACAATGAAGAAGCCAACATGCCGCAACTAAAGAGCCCACAGGCCGCAACGAAAAGATCCCGCGTGCCATAACGAAGATCCTGCGTGCTGCAACTAAGACCCAGAGCAGCTTCAATAAATTAATTAATCTAAAAAAAGGTATTTTTATAATCTTAAAATATTTCTAAAAAAGGGTAATTTTGGAGCCTGAACCAAGATGGGGGAGTAGAAGGACACGCTCTCACTCCCTCTAGCGAGAACATGAGAATCACAACTAACTGCTGAACAGTCATCAACAGGAAGACACTGGAACTCACCAAAAAAGATACCCCATATGCAAAGACAAAGGAGAAGCCACAATGAGACAGTACGAGGGGCACAATCACAGTAAAATCAAATCCCATAACTGCTGGGTGGGTGACTCACAGACCGGAGAACACTTATACCACAGAAGTCCACCCACTGGAGTCAAGGTTCTGAGCCCAACGTCAGGCTTCCAAACCAGGGGGTCTGCCAATGGGAGGAGGAATTCCTAGAGAATCAGACATTGAAGGCTAGCGAGATTTGACTGCATGACTCTGACAGGACTGGGGGAAACAGAGACTCCACTCTTGGAGGGCACACACAAAGTAGTGTGCACATCGGGACCAAGGGGAAGGAGCAGTGACCACAGGAGAGACTAAACCAGACCTACCTGCTAGTGTTGGAGGGTATCCTGCAGAGGCGGTGGGTGGCTGTGGCTCACCGTGAGGACAACGACACTGGCAGCAGAAGTTCTGGGAAGCACTCCTTGGTGAGAGCCCTCCCAGAGGCCGCCATTAGCCCCACCAAAGAGCCTGCAGGTTCCAGTGTTGGCTCGCCTCAGGCCAAACAACCAACAGGGTGGAAACCCAGCCCCACCCATCAGCAGACAAGTGGATTAAAGTTTTACTGAGCTCTGCCCACCAGAGCAACAGCCAGCTCTACCCACCACCACTCCCTCCCATCAGGAAACTTGCACAAGACTCTTAGATAGCCTCAACCAGCAGAGGGCAGACAGCAGAAGCAAGAACTACAATCCTGCAGCCTGTGGAACAAAAACCACATTCACAAAAAGATAGACAAGATGAAAAGGCAGAGGGCTATGTACCAGATGAAGGAACAAGATAAAACCCAAGAAAAACAACTAAATGAAGTGGAAATAGGCAACCTTCCAAAAAAAGAATTCAGAATAATGATAGTGAAGATGATCCAGGACCTCGGAAAAAAAATGGAGGCAAAGATCGAGAAGATGCAAGAAATGTTTAACAAAGACCTAAAAGAATTAAAGAACAAACAAACAGATTGAAAAATACAATAACTGAAATGAAAAATACACTAGAAGGAATCAACAGCAGAATAACTGAGGCAGAAGAACGGATAAGTGAACTGGAAGACAGAATGGTGGAATTCACTGCCACAGAACAGAATAAAGAAAAAAGAATGAAAAGGAATGAAGACAGCCTAAGAGACCTCTGGCACAAGATTAAACACAACAACATTCACACTATAGGGGTCCCAGAAGGAGAAGAGAGAGAGAAAGGAGCCGAGAAAATATTTGAAGAGATTATAGTCAAAAACTTCCCTAACATGGGAAAGGAAATAGCCACCCAAGTCCAGGAAGCACAGAGAGTCCCATACAGGATAAACCCAAGGAGAAACACGCCAAGGCACACAGTAATCAAATTGGCAAAAATTAAAGACAAAGAAAAATTATTGAAAGCAGCAAGGGAAAAATGACAAATAACATACAAGGGAACTCCCATAAGGTTAACAGCTGATTTCTCAGCAGAAACTCTACAAGCTAGAAGGGACTGACAGGACATATTTAAAGTGATGAAGGGGAAGAACCTACAACCAAGATTACTCTACCAGCAAGAATCTCAGTCAGATTTGATAGAAAAATGAAAAGCTTTACAGACAAGCAAAAGCTAAGAGAATTCAGCACCACCAGACCAACTCTACAATGAATGCTAAAGGAACTTCTCTAAGTGGGAAACACAAGAGAAGAAAAGGACCTACAAAAACAAACCCAAAACAATTAAGAAAAGAGTCATAGGAACATACATATCGATAATTACCTTAAACGTGAATGGATTAAATGCTCCAACCAAAAGACACAGGCTTGCTGAATGGATACAAAAACAAGACCCATATATATGCTGTCTACAAGAGACACACTTCAGACCTAGGGACACATACAGACTGAAAGTGGGGGATGGAAAAAGATACTTCATGCAAATGGAAATCAAAAGAAAGCTGGAGTAGCAATATTCATATCAGATAAAATAGACTATAAAATAAAGAATGTTACAAGAGACAAGGAAGGACACTACATAATGATCAAGGGATGAATCCAAGAAGAAGCTATAACAATTATAAATATATATGCACACAACATAGGAGCACCTCAATACATAAGGCAACTGCTAACAGCTATAAAAGAGGAAATCGAGAGTAACACAATAAGAGTGGGGGACATTAACCCCTCACTTACACCAATGGACAGATCATCCAAAGTGAAAATAAATAAGGAAACAGAAGCTTTAAATGACACAATAGACCAGAGATATTTAATTGATATTTATAGGACATTCCATCCTAAAACAGCAGATTACACTTTCTTCTCAAGTGCACATGGAACATTCTGCAGGATACATCACATCTTGTGTCACAAATCAAGCCTCAGTAAATTTAAGAAAATTGAAATCATATCAAGCATCTTTTCTGACCACAACGCTATAAGATCAGAAATGAATTACAGGGAAAAAAACATAAAAAACACGAACACATGGAGGGTAAACAATATATTACTAAATAACCAAGAGATCACTGAAGAAATCAAAGAGGAAATCAAAAAATACTTAGAGACAAATGACAATGAAAACACGACGATCTAAAACCTATGGGATGCAGCAAAAGCAGTTTAAGAGGGAAGTTTATAGCTATATCAGCCTACATCAAGAAACAACAAACATCTCAAATAAACAATCTAAACTTACACCTAAAGGAACTAGAGAAAGAAGGACAAACAAAACCCAAAGTTAGCAGAAGGAAAGAAAGCATAAAGATCAGAGCAGAAATAAATGAAATAGAAAGAAAGACAACAATGACAACAATAGCAAAGATCAATAAAACTAAAAGCTGGTTCTTTGAGAAGATAAAGAAAATTGATAAACCATTAGCCAGACTCATCAAGAAAAAGAGGGAGAGGACTCATATCAACAAAATTAAAAATGAAAAAGGAGAAGTTACAACAGACACCGCAGAAATACAAAGTAACCTAAGAGACTACTACAAGCAACTCTATGCCAATAAAATGGACAACCTGGAAGAAATGAACAAATTCTTAGAAAGGTATAATCTTCCAAGACTGAACCAGGAAGAAATAGAAACTATGAACAGACCAATCACAAGTAATGAAATTGAAACTGCGATTAAAAATCTTCCAAAAAACAAAAGTCCAGGAACAGATGGCTTCACAGGTGAATTCTATCAAACATTTAGAGAAGAGCTAACACCCATCCTTCTCAAACTCTTCCAAAAAACTGCAGAGGAAGGAACACTCCAAAACTCATTCTTTAGGGCCACCATCACCGTGATACCAAAACCAGACAAAGATACTACAAAAAAAGAAAATTACAGACCAATATCACTGATGAATATAGATGCAAAAGCCTCAACAGGGCTTTCCTGGTGGCACGGTGGTTGAGAGTCCACCTGCCAATGCAGGGGACACGGGTTCGTGCCCTGGTCCAGGAAGATCCCACATGCCATGAAATGGCTGGGTCTGTGAGCCATGGCCGCTGAGTCACCGTGTCCGGATCCTGTGCTCCACAACGGGAGAGGCCACAGCAGTGAGAGGCCCGCATACCGCAAAAAAAAAAAAAAAAGGCTCAACAAAATACTAGCAAACAGAATCCAACAACACATTAAAAGGATCATACACCATGATCAAGTGAGATTTATCCCAGGGATGCAAGGAGTCTTCATTATAAGCAAATCAATCAATGTGATACACCATATTAACAAATTGAAGAAGAAAAACCATATGTTCATCTCAATAGATACAGAAAAAGCTTTTGACAAAATTCAACGCTCACTTATGATAAAAACTCTCCAGAAAGTGCACATAGAGGGAACCTACCTCATCATAATAAAGGCCATATATGACAAACCCACAGCAAACATCATTCTCAATGGTGAAAAACTGAAAGCATTTCCTCTAAGATCAGGAAGAAGACAAGGATGTCCACTCTCACCACTATTATTCAACATAGTATTGGAAGTCCTGTCCACGGCAATCAGAGAAGAAAAAGAAATAAAAGGAATACAAATTGGAAAAGAAGAAGTAAAACTGTCACTGCTTGCAGATGACATGATACTATACATAGAGAATCCTATAGATGCCACCAGAAAACTACTAGAGCTAATCAATGAATTTGGTAAAGTTGCAGGATACAAAATTAATGCACAGAAATTTCTTGCATTCCTTTATAGTAATGATAAAAAATCTGAAAGAGAAATTAAGGAAACACTACCATTTATCATTGCAACAAAAAGAATAAAATACGTAGGAATAAACCTACCTAGGGGGACGAAAGACCTGTATACAGGACACTAAAAGACACTGATGAAAGAAATCAAAGATGATACAAACAGATGGAGAGATATACCATGTTCTTGGATTGGAAAGATCAATATTGTGAAAATGACTATCCTACCCAAAGCAATCTACAGACTCAATGCAATCCCTATCAAATTACCAATGGAATTTTTTACAGAACTAGAACAAAATATCTTAAAATTTGTACGGAGACACAAAAGACCCCAAAGAACCAAAGCAGTCTTGAGGGAAAAAAGCAGAGCTGGAGGAATCAGACTCCGTGACTTCAGACTATACTACGAAGCTATAGTAATCAAGACAATATGGTACTAGCACAAAAACAGAAACATAGATCAATGGAACAAGATAGAAAGCCCAGAGATAAACCCATGCACCTATGGTCAGTTAATCTATGACAAAGGAGGCAAGGATATTCAATGGAGAAAAGACAGTTTCTTCAATAAGTGGTGCTGGGAAAACTGGACAGCTACATGCAAAAGAATGAAATTAGAACACTCCCTAACACCATACACAAAAATAAACTCAAAATGTATTAGAGAGCTAAATATAAGACTGGATACTATAAACCTCTTAGAGGAAAACATAGGAAGAACACTCTTTGACATAAATCACGGCAAGATCTTTTCTGATCCACCTCCTAGAGTAATGGAAATAAAAACAAAAATAAACAAATGGGACCTAATGAAACTTCAAAGCTTTTGCACAGCACAGGAAACCATAAACAAGATGAAAAGACAACCCTCAGAATGGGAGAAAATATTTGCAAATGAATCAATGGACAAAGGGTCAATCTCCAAAATATATAAACAGCTCATGCAGCTCAATATTAAAAAACAAACAACCCAATCCAAAAATGGGCAGAAGACCTAAATAGACATTTCTCTGAAGAAGACATACAGATGGCCAAGAAGCACATGAAAAGCTGCTCAACATCATTAATTATTTGAGAAATGCAAATCAAAACTACAATGAAGTATCACCTCACACCAGTTAGAATGGGCATCATCAGAAAATCTACAAACAACAAATGCTGGAGAGGGTGTGGAGAAAAGGGAACCCTGTTGCACTGTTGGTGGGAATGTAAATTGATACAGCCACTATGGAGAACAGCATGGAGGTTACTTAAAAAACTAAAAATAGAATTACCATATGATCCAGCAATCCCACTACTGGGCATATACCCAGAGAAAACCATAATGCAAAAAGACACAAGCACCCCAATGTTCACTGCAGCACTATTTACAATAGCCAGGTCATGAAAGCAACCTAAATGCCCATCGACAGACGAATGGATAAAGAAGTTGTGGTACATATATACAATGGAATATTACTCAGCCATAAAAAGGAACTAAATTGGGCCATCTGTTGAGCTGTGGATGGATATGGAGACTGTCATACAGAGTGAAGTAAGTCAGAAAGAGAGAAGCAAATATCGTATATTAACGCATATATGTGGAACCTAGAAAAATGGTACAGATGAAGCGGTTTGCAGGGCAGAAGTTGAGACAGAGATGTAGAGAACAAACGTATGGACACCAAGGGGGGAAAGCGGCTGGGGGTGGTGGTGGAGGTGGTGGTGTGATGAATTGGGAGATTTGGGATTGACATGTATACACTGATGTGTATAAAATTGATGACTAATAAGAACCTGCTGTATAAATATATATATATAATTAAATTTAAAAATTCAAAAAAAAAAAAGTAAAAGGGTAATTTTGTTTGGTATACTATCTTTGAAAGAGAAAATCTCCATGTGTTTCTAAGGTTTCTGTTCTTGTTTCAAGACTAGACAAATTTTCAAATTCTATTCCAGACCTACCAATTCATGAACTTTGGGTGTGGGGTCCAACAATCTGTGTTTCAACAAGCCTCTAGGTGACTCTAATGCCTGTTAAAGATTGAGCACAAGTGGACTAGACTATTCCTCTATATACCATAACTATTAAATATTTAATGCATGTTTAAAAGTTATGATGAGACATAGGTAAAAATTAGGAAAAATCTCAATAAATTATGGACTTTATTAAAAAATTATGAATCAATGTTGGTTCATTAGTTTCAATAAATGTACAATACTAATGTAAGATGTTAACAACAGGAGAAACTGGGAGAACGTAATATTCAGAAACCCTCTATACTATATGTATAACTTTTATATAAATCTAAAACTAAATAAATTAAAATTTATTTAAAAAAATAAGATTATAATTGGCATAATGAATCATACCTTTTTGTTTAACACTAGTTTTCTTCAGCTGTCTAAGAAGATTTCCACTTCCTCTCAGAACTGTCTTCAAAGCTCTCAAACCCCAGTCATAATGTTGCTGAGGTGTCAAAAGTTCTCTTAGGTAAAGACATGGAAATCATAAGTCATCAAATAGCTATAAGAAATTATTTTTGTAATCATATTAAAAGAAATACAGAATCTAACTACTAACACATAGAAATAATTCCTAATATTACATTAGTTTATAAAAATGAATCAAGCAACACAAAATAATCACTCAAGTAAAATGTTAAAGATGGATGGTTCTCAAGGATCAGGATAAACCTTTCACAAACTGGCTATCATCTTAATGAAGACACTAAATGATAACCACCTGTTACTTTTATTCCTAAAGTCTTTAATCAATCCATCTTGCTCTCAATCTCTGACACTCTAGTTCTCACTGTCTCTTAAGTAATATGGACCAGAATTCTAGGTTGTCCAAAGAAGCTAAAAGTCAATCTCTATTACTAAAAATCAGACCTAAAAAAAAAAAAAAAAAGTGAAAGATTCCCTCCAAACAACAGTAGGCTTTGAGTGGTCAGCTGGTAAATTAGTTTAGTAAGTAACATTTAGCTGGAGTACTCCAATAAAAATATTTTGCAGAAAAAAAGTGAAATTGAATTAATAGTATTTATGAAAAACAAGCAGTTTTGAGCCAGACGTTTCTGTTATTCAAACTAAAATCTTTCTTACCAACACCTTGAGTACAATACAAAATTGTACTTATGAAAATCACCAATATGAAAATCACTGAATAGGTAAATTGGACAAATGTGAAAAATGGTCATTAATAACCCTGATCAATCATGGAACTATAAAATATTAAAATATTTAAAACAGGAAAACTCACCTGGATAGATTGAAGATAGCTACCAATTTTCTGCCCAACACCTTAGCATCTTTAAAGCCTTCTGAATAGAGAATAACTTCTGCAATAAGCTCATTGTCTGGACGAGACATGGCTACTGGCCTGAAAAGCTGTTTAAGATTATCAGGCAGTTTTTGTCTTCCTCCATAACCTTTTCCAGCAGGATTCATAGTGATAAAAATTCCAGAATTAGAATTTATTTCTACCTGGAATATTAATTTAAAACATAGGCATCAAATACTTGAAACTATAACTATAAAACATATTGCAAATAGAAGTTTTATTGTGACATATTTTTACACATACATCTTATACCTTAGCCAAAAGCAACCACTAGTGTGCTAAACATCTCCTTACTCAACATATAATAAACTCCTTAGGAACTACACTACTTTATAGAGGCTCTTTACAATCAGTTTTTTGAGGCTGAAAGTTTAAGTGATGGTAACTAGTTTGAATGTCTATTCATTCATTCAACATATGTTTACTAAAAGCCTTCCTTGTGTTAGGCACTTTGCTAAGTACACAGAGACAACATAACTCTGAACTAATGTCAGTAATAGTTTATGCCCTTCTGGAGTTTATAGGCTATTGAATATTTGAAAGAAGCAATCATAGTTAATAAATGCTATAAGAGCAAAATATCATGAGAGTATCTAATAGGAGCATTTTCAACAAAGCACTAAGAATAGAAAGGCAGAATTATAATGTATAAACAATGAGTGGGCAATTAGGAAGTAGAAATACCTAGAGTAAAAAACCTGGCTATAAAGGAAAGAAAACAAAAAGTGTGGTTGGAAGGAAAGATGAATTAAGGGAAGGTTCGCTTATGTTTTAATTATATTAAACATTATATTACAGTATCATTATATCTAATATAATATAATATAATATATTAGTAAGAAGGAAAATATGTGATTATGTTTAAAAGCCAACGAGAAACGAGTAGAAGGACAGAGATTACTCTGAAGAGAAGGTCCCTTGGAAGCAGATTCCAAAGTATAGATGGAAAAATTAGTTTGAGTTGGGAAAAAGGACAATTTTTCTTTCTAAGAGGAGGAACTGACAAAAAATGAACAGGGTAGAAAATAAATTTTGATGACAGCGAGGTAAAAACTGAAGAATTTCTCTTTTCTTTGTTAAGAAAGAGTTGAACCATCATGTAAGTAACAGGCAAGTTAGAAGGGGTCCTACTTTCTTGGTCTACCCTGAAAAACTTGTATTGGGAAAATGTTATGGGAAAGAGGATAATTTCACAGTTCTTTCAACTTTCAGTGTATTCACCATTACACATTATATAGAGAAATCTATGTTTTACATACAAATAAGTTTAAGTTCTAATGACATGAATGTATACCTCCTATGAGGAGAAGTGAGCAACAGAAGAATAGTTAAGTATTTATTGTTTTAAGATTCATATAGAACAGTGAGTAAAAACATGAATTTCAGAATTAGACAGACGTGGGTTCAATTTCCAGCTCCACTTCTTATGTTTAACATATCAAGCTCTAGTTTCCTCATCCATAAAGTTAAAAAAATATAATAGTACCTAAGTCAAAGGATTGTTATGAATACTAAATGAAACAATGCATGAAAGCACTAAGCACAGTGGCATAGAGTGTTTGATAAATGTTAGCAAATATTATTATAACTGGATTATTCAATATCAAAAGTTTGAAGATGGGGTTTCCCTGGTGGCGCAGTGGTTGAGAGTCCGCCTGCCGATGCAGGGGACACGAGTTCATGCCCCAGTCTGGGAAGATCCCACATGCCGCGGAGCGGCTGCGCCCGTGAGCCATGGCCGCTGAGCCTGCGCGTCCGGAGCCTGTGCTCCGCAACGGGAGAAGCCGCAACAGTGAGAGGCCCACGTACCGCAGGAAAAAAAAAAAAAAAAAAAAAAAGTTTGAAGATGAATGGTGGAAATGGGACCCAAAAAGGGTGAGAAACTCAGAGACAATTCACAGGTAAAAAGGTTTAACACACTGGTCACAAATTAGAAACAGAGGTGCCAGGAGAAATAAAGATAGACTGTTTGCCTGAGTATGAGTAACACAAAGTCTTATAAAATAGTTTAATTCTTTAAATTCCCAATATATGCTATACCTCCTTGCCAAGCAGTTCACATACAGTTCTATGATTCTTCAAAGCATCTTGAATTGTCTGGATTTGCATAGAAACTGCTGACAGTACAGATTCTTCTAGTCTATTGAATTCATCAAAACAACCCCAGGCCCCACACTTCACCAAACCAACAAATATTCGTCCCATTGACTTCACATCGATGCCCTTAAAAATAACAATAAAAATTATATTCAATAAAAATAATTAAAATCTCTAATAATAATTTAATACTTTATGTCATTTAGTGAGAAGGTAATCATTTCACCCATCTATACCTCTTTAGTTCTTTTTTAAGCAGAGATTAAATAGCTACTCTTTCAAAACCTAGGATGGTTTCAAGGAGTAAACAAAATAATTCATGTGAAAGTGTTCTGAAAAGTACACAGAACTAAACAAGTATAAGATTTTGTTTCAGTTATTCTTTAAGTCAAAATACACACAATGTTTTGAAAATGGTAACTTAATAAGAATTTAAGATTTTTCCTCTAATATAAAGCTTCATTCTGTATTTAAAATTATTTCTATGTAATAGTTCTCTTTAGAAAAGTTTTTGGACTACACTATGTGCAACCTCTCTCCATTTTACTTCTCAAATAAAATCCACTTTCAAGTGATTTAAAAGAAGAGTGATTTTAAAATAGAGCATTTCATATATAAGTATGTGAAAACTATTCCAAACATCTAAGACACTATTATAGCATTTGATAATTATTTATTCTACCTCATCACAATTAAAAACTAAAACTTGTCTTCCAAGAAGTCCACCTAAAGCCTTTACTGATTCAGTTTTTCCAGTTCCAGCTGGTCCGTACGGATTTCCTCCAAGTCCCATCTTCATGGCTTGAGTGAGAGTTAAGTAGCACTTGTCTGTCAGTGGAGTGTAAACCAGCTTGGGAGCATTACCCTACACAAGAGAAATATACATTTCAAATATACATATTCTATTCAATATGTACAAATATTATATAGTGTAGTTAAATAGCAATTCTAGTTAAAAATTTAAAAAGGCAAAAAATAGTTTAAAGTTGTTAACATAGAAAAAATATACAAAAATTTTTTTAGTAATTCAAGAAACTTTCTAAAGCACAAACTGGAATTAAACTTAGTTATTTCTCAAGCATGTATTTTATTCTATCCTCAATTGACATACTGTCAGGTTTTCCAAATAGTCTCTCAAGTTCTTGATAATGTCACAAAGATATACCTCTAAGGCAGGCAAATCCAGAAACGGTATACAATTATACACTTTCCAATACAATTCAATATAATTATGTACAATAATCATCCTATTTTGTATTTTAAAATTCATGTAAATTACTTCCTGGAAGCTTACAATCTTCAAAAATCAGAACTACTTTGGAAACCTCAAAGTATAATTAATTTGAAAAACTCCTTATGAAATTAATAATCTTAACCTATCAAATAATTCTCAAAATTTCTACTAAATTTTAGCGGAAATAGAGTCCAATTCAAGCTGCATTTTATAGAGTTTTTCTTTAATTTAGGTGGACAGATTTGGGTCTCAAAATACATTTCCTTTTTGAACGAGCTAGCTGGCAACTCTCTTGACATATGCTTATTAACATAAATGTCAAATATATCCTTATGATTGACTCACTATGATGGAAAAAGACAGAGAGGATACAGCTGGATTTTTTGAGAACAGGTTACATGAGCTAGGTTATTTGCTTGAAAATTATTTTACCTTACAAACTGAGAATATTTAACAAACGTACTTTGAAATATTAACAATTGCACTAATTTTGGCCTTGTAAAAGGAGGCACAAACCAAATTGTTTCCATTGAGGTTGCCTAATATTCAATTCTCTTTAGATTAAAGCTATATTTCAATCTGTATAAATAAATGCTGCTCTAAGAAAAGGTACATTTAGAGAATTCAGCACAACACTGCCGTTATGTTAACTTTTTTTGTATATAGAATTTTTTCCAATATAACATCTTTTTAATTATGATGAAATAGAAGACAATAACACAAAAAAATTCTTAAAAGTTACAGCTAAAATAAAAATAACTCTTTCATCCAATAGCAAATTTCCTTTAAAGTAAATAATTTCTAACTGGAAAAATTAAACATTTCTGCCACAAGTCATACCTGGTACTCATAAGTATACTGAAGTTCAGAATCCACCATTTGAACGTAACATGTGTGATTGCTTTTCATATAGAATCTAACTTGTTTTTTCCAAGCCCAGTCTTCAGTTGTATGAACTTGAACTTGGTTTAACTGCTTCACCACATCAATATTATGAATAATATCAAGAATAAGTGCTTTAAGTTTAAGCTCCAGAATGCCAGATTCTGTATACAATTAAAATAATTGGGGAAAATGTTAGCCTGTGATTTATGTACTTTATGATTTTATATACACACACACACACACATGATTTCTCAATAAATGAATTTAAATGGTAATTTCATGATACATTTGAATAGTATAGTAATATATATCATGCAAGTCAAAAGAATGTCAAATCCACCAATAAGAATTGTGTGTATGAAAACTAAGATATTAAAATTCAATGAAACCAGGGTTCTGGTTCCTTATGCAAGGGAGTAAACACACTCAGCCTGTCTCTCCCTCTGAATGCAGGTGTAAAACACGGACAACATACATTGAACTGCTGTTTAGGACTCTGAAAAAGTAAAGAGTATCAGGCAAATTGGGGAAGGGAAGAATTAGAAGTGCCACCAAACCAGTGGTAAATTTACCTTTTTTCTTTTTCTTTTTCCTCTCTTATATCCATGGGCCTGGATTCAATGCTGCCAGAAACCCATATTGGTGTGGACAGAGAGAGGTCCAGGAGAAGGCTTTTAACTCAGACTTGAAAAGCAGAAAAGGAGTCTCAGCGCTGGCAGCTGAGACCCAGAAATGCCTAAAACTCTGAAGGAAGGGAACTGTCCTCTGAAATCAGAGGAGCTATGATCCCAAGACAGTGGGACCAACTCAAATTGCTCTTTTTCTCTCTTTTCTCCCATCAACTGGTCCAAGACATGGGCACAGTCACAGAAAGTGTGAAGGAGAGTACAGTACATGAAACTCCAGCTTTCTGGCCAGAGGACCAAAAGAGGAGCCCAAGGGAACCACAAAATCACTGCTAAGACCATGGAAGGGGAGAGGATTGGGAAAATGACCCTATAAACTTTATGAACTCTTGAGCTCAGCCTGAGCTGTGCAGACCTCATTCTAAACATTAAACCAAGGACTTTGATAACTGGCCACTAGGTGGCACACATGTGGGGAAGATCTCAAGAGTATAGCAAAGACAGAACAGACATTGGAACCACAACCCACAGAAAGCTGGCTGAAACTTGCAGCCTGAACCCAACAAGATCACTTGCTAACAGAAAAATATCAACATTATCCAGCAAATTTAAATAAGACTCAGACTCTTATAACACAATATTCAAAATGTCCAGGATACAATCCAAAATCATTCAACATGAAAAGAACCAAAAAAATCAACTCACATCAGAAAAGACAATAATAAAGGTGAAATGAAGATATTCTCAAGAGAAGGAAATCTGTAAGATTCATAGTCAGCAAACGGGCTCTAAAAGAAACACTAAAGAAAATTCTTCAAAGAAAGAAAATGACAGCAGAAGGAAACTTGGAGCATCAGGATGAAGGATGGGCAACAGAAATGGTAAGCATCTAGATAAATATAATAGACTATTCTCAGGTCCTTTAAAATACATTTGACAGTTAAACAAAAAAATTATAATCTCATGGAGTTTTCAATGTATACAGATATCTATATACATTGAAAACAACATAAAAAGGGGAGGATAAAGAAACCCATATGGTGGTAAGGTTTCTACATTCCACTTAAAATAGTAAATTATTGATTCTAAGTACAATATAAAAGTATGTATATTGTAATTCCTAAAGTAACCTCCAAAATAGACACACAGATGATTGATTGACAGACAAAAGCACAATAGATAAATTAAGATAGAATACTAAAAAAATGTTCAAATAACCCAAAAGTAGGCAGAAAATGGAATATTTTCCCATACCAGTATTCCCTGGATCCTCAGAACTTGTATCAATGTTAGTATAGTGCTCTAACTTATTCACCAGTTGTGTTTCAATCTGATGAAGACTATGATCTTTGATGGCATTTTCTACATCTTCAGTGAATTTAATCTGCTCTGCCAAGCATAATATCTAATGAATAAAGAGAAAAATTATTTTTTAAAGCTGAATTTACTTAGAAATATTTTATAAATTTAAGGAAAGATACCTTTTTCCAAATTTCCAATTACATATTGGACCTCTCTACCTGAATGTCTTACTGGCACCTCATATATTAATAGAGCAATACATTTGTAGAAAAAGCATGTGTGATGCAGCCCAAGCTTACTTCTCAGAGCTCATCTTTTACTATTCTCCTATAGGCCTATTTTTGGGTCTTAGAGCCCACCAAGCTTATTATAACCTAAGTGCTTTGTACTTTCTTCCCATGACTCTCCTCATAAATGGCTTCTTTTTAACCAGTAAGATGCAAAGATAACAGAGTATGATGCATTCTATTTAATAAAAAGAGTAATCTTCTAGCATTCCAAAATAATCTCTCAGTATACTACTGAAGTCTACAATTTCAAAACACCAATTTTATCCTAAATTAAAGTCTGTCTTAATCTTTCAGTCTAATACCCATAAACAGAAACTAAATACAGATCAACTTCATGTTTACATAAAATATGAAATATTAATGCCATTTGAGAGGATTTCTATAATATTATCAATATAGCAAGGTTACTGATAAAGCAAATGATACATTTAAACACCAGATTTTGTAAACTTGTATTACAATACTTTGATACAGTTCTTAGGTGAACAAGGAAAACCAATAACCTCCTTTAAACTAAAGACATGATCCATCATCGTATAAAAACACTAAACCTACTGACCAATTAACTACTGAACAGATTGTTTTTTTCTTATATATACCTTTTAGCATCCAGAAAATATCATCAAATGCCTCTATTTATCAGATTAATCCATTATCTATATATAATTTTAATACTTAATATAGCAGGCTAAGCTGCTGTTTGCTCTTAGAACATTGTACAAATACCACATTAAGTTCTTTAACAAAAGAGAAAGCCAATTAGCAACTTTGCAGGGCAAAGTCACCTCTCATACTTTATAGTACAAAACTCACCAGCTTCTTTAATCAAGTATATGGTGAAGTGTTTAAACAGATCCAAATCTGCTTTGTGAGAAAAGACTTTGCTTTTTAATTTTCATATGAAAATCTTCACTTGCCACCTTGAAACTAATAGTCATATATATGGATTTCCACTCAGGCAATACTACTGAATTTCTGTATTATAAATAAATTTTAATAATAATGCACATCGATATCTCAATTTTTAACAGTCTGCTATACGATTTCTATGAGAGGCTAACAGAAATGATGCTCAAGATACAGTCTTAACTAATTCTCGTGTCACATTACCATTAAGATACCTGGACAAACACTAACATTGTCTAAAATGTAACGGTCGCTAAGGGTGCTCTGCAAACATTATATAATTTAACCTTCAAAATGAGTTGCCGTGGAGGTATTATTATACCCTCTTAATTAAGTGTCAAAAGGAATCACTCAAAGTATAACTGGAAAAGGTAGGATTTGAACCAAGGTCTGTCAGATTTTTTCTACTTTATCATGCTGCCTCCTTCCCAGACCAGAAAGTGCTTTCTCTACATTATTTCAGGTCCTTACAAAGATGTCTTTAGAGAACTGAATTAATAGTACACAGTAACCTGTACCAGACATTCATGTAACCAGTTATACTATTCAATCCCCTTACATAAATGCTCTTGAGATAATTTTTTCTTAACATTAACTGCTAATAAACTAGAATTCTTTGTTTTGATAGACTATGAACTGTATACATGTTTAGTAGTTCATATTTTTACTTGACTGCTCAGAGCCCAGAACTAAGTTTCAGGCTCAAATCCAGCAACATTCTTTAGCCTGTAGCTCCCAGTATATCTCCTGATATAACTGTCATTTACTCAATCTAATTATTATGCAATTCTTACTTTTGTATATTTTTTAATATTGTGTCTTTTACTCTAAGTCAATTTAAATCCTACCTGGAAGTTGACAGAGTACTAGGAAACATTTCCAGAGATAATAAAGCATTTTAACTCTGACTTTCAATGGCATTATTATTCATCAATGACTACTTTTATTTTTCTCTAAGAACTTAACAAGAGTTTTTAAACATATTTTAGTTTGACGTAAACAGCTAAAAGATACAAAATGATATGAGTGATAAAATGGCTAAGAATCCAGAATGTTCCAAGTTTCCTATTTAATTTCTCATGCTTTAAAAGAACCAACATAAAACCCTGTTCCAATAGCTACTAAATGTTTTAATCTGAAAAGCAAAAAATAGTTAGGTAGATTTTCCTGTGAGAAATCATAGAACATCTCAATGCCTGCCTTTCATAGTCCCTAAGAACTAAAGTTCCTGATATCTTACCTCTGTAGTGTTAGTCTCAACCAGCAATAAAACTAATCCTGAACAAGGCAGGATATCTAACCCAAGTCTTAGTGCTACACTTTAATAAGGCCCAGAACAAGTTTTGTAAGACACATATCTAGCATCCAGTGTTTCAGGAATGAGCTCCTATGAACAGTGACCTGTAGCAATCTCTATAACAACCATGAAACCTAGCGCTCTTCTTCCCTGCCAAAGTTCTAGTTAAGTACTGTGATTATGTTTCAGACCAACACTAACACTACTAAATTCCCACCAGCTCCAACCTCCTAGATGAGTCCATGGGAAGGGTGGGAGACAATGTTATAGATCCTGTGCCTCTCCATCAATGATGGACTAATCATCTGGAACCAGGAAACTAATACATGACTAATTCTGCCTCCCAGTTCCACTCCCCAATGGCCTGGGTAGCTTAGATCTCAGCAGGCCTTCTGCTTGTAAGCATCTGAATTATGGCAAACTAATGGAGCTAGAAGAGAATTTCACTATTGTGCTACTCCTCCCTCACATTTAACAGCTGAGGGACTGAGACTCAGATATTAAGCAATTAGTCAATGTTAATTGTTAGATAAAGAGAAAACAAAGATCCCAGTTGTCTAAGCCTCCTGACCTCTAGGTCAGGGATCTTCCAATGACACCATGCCTACCTGTACTCTAGACATAAGCCCCCTTACCTGTGAAGGGAAAAAGGATGGGTCAATTGCACCTTGAGAACTTCGTCCAGCAGTAACACATTCCGTCAACAACTCTTTCAACGTTTGCTTCATTTCCAAGGCTAAATCATTTAACCAAGTCTGAAAATAAAATTAGAAAATATATTATTTCTTATTACACAAGTCATAAAACAAAAACACAAGCTAATGACTCTATTCTTTTATTTCAGGAGGAAGGTTATAATTTCTTATTGACTCTCACACTCCCAAAATGTGTTGTATGGTATATAATTTTTTATTAATAAATGATTTAAATGAAGAAAACTATTTTTTCACCTCTTGGGATAATGTTAAGTGTGAAAACTCAAAAATTTGTAGTTAGTTATCACTATCACCATCTATACCAACCAAAAAAACATGAACATTTAAAAACTAACCCATTCATTTCATCATTATGATAAATCAAACTAGATAGGTGGGCCAATAAATTAGAGTCACAATGACTAGGTAAGTCCCCTGGCTCACACTATCCTGATGATCTTATATTCAGAAAGCTGTAACCATAGGAAGGGATTGCTTCATTAAGGTGAACCATATTATTTAAGGAGTTAAGATCCTTCTTCAAACAAAACTAACTGTTTCAAGGTCAAAACAATACATTTTTCACTCATTTGATTATAGATAAAATAACAAAGGTTTAAACTAAAGTTAAAATAATAATGATGATTAATAAAAATAGCATGAATATTT
Source organism: Monodon monoceros (assembly GCF_005190385.1). Taxonomy (NCBI): domain Eukaryota; kingdom Metazoa; phylum Chordata; class Mammalia; order Artiodactyla; family Monodontidae; genus Monodon; species Monodon monoceros. Next base: position 29,460,512 of record NW_021703784.1, read on the forward strand.
AAGAATCACTGCTTAACTTTTAAAAACTGTATCATTTGCAATAAAATATAAGAGCAAAAACTACAATCTTAAATAGCTTTTCATCATTACCTTTTTTAAGTTCTAGCTTTTTACTGTTTATCTTTAGAGCACTTTCCAGTATTAAAAATAGCACAAACTTTTGCCCAGTTCAAAAGCCACTGCAGCTAAAGTGTAAGAAGCTCTCAGTGCACGGCAGCAGACACCTACTCTGCTAATCATCACAAGAGCTCCCGGAGTGCTGCACTACCCCCAGCTGCTAAAAGCTCTTTCTCTCTCTGTTCATCCAGTCCTAATAAAATCACAAGAAAGAAAAACAACAAATCTCTTCACCAAATATGGGAGCTACTTAACAAACCTTCTATCCTTTCAACCACTTGATTTATATACTCAACATCCAATAAAATGTTGAGGCCTAAACAGGAATGGACTTTTTACTAAACTGTACAGATACATGCATGATAAGGCATGGCCCTGACTTGCAGTTGAAAGATACCTTTAGAACTTATAAATTACAATCCAATGTGTTACATCCTATTGCTGTTGGCTTTAGCTGTATAACTGTAATAGGCTTTTGACAGTTCACTTCTAGTCCTGCAGAACCAATTAATCAATAGTTGTACTATAAATGCACTAGTTTCAAGTTTACTTGTTCATTTAAATCATCTCATACAACTCAGATTTTAAAGAAAAAAAAAAGAACAAAGACTTATTGAGCAGTTATGTTCCAAACACTATAGTGTACCTAAAGCCAATTATCTCATTTAATTTTCAACAGAAAGTCTTTGCTAGTAGGCCTCCCATTTTACAGTTAAGAAAACTGAGACTCTAAGTTATATAGCTAATAAGTTGTGGAGCTACAATTAATATCCAAGTCTTCTTGACTCCAAAGCAAAAGTTGTTTTCAAAATTACATGCTGCCTTCCAAAGACTAAAAATACATATTCTCTTTAATATCAAATCATTCTGAACCTAACAAAACAAATTATTTTTTAAGATATAAATTTCCAAAAGGCCTAAATCAACCAACTTACTCTACAAATTGACTGAATTAATTTTGATACAAAGTTCATATCATTAATTCTTTATACTTTCACACTTGAAAAAGAATTACTTACCTCTACGTTATTTGACAGAAGAACTTTGTTTTTAAAAGGTACAACTTCTCCCTCTAAAGATTTCATTGCAGTTATATGTTTTGATTCCTCATCAAAGCACACACTGTTAATGCCTACATTACAAAAACAACAATTTATATGCAAAAGTTTTATTAAAGACATAATTATTAGACAGTATATATAATTACCACATAATACATAAAGTATACTTCATAACATAGAATATATTTGAATTATATTAATTCAGTTATATAATGAAATAGAACAGCTTTTCATAACCCAAAACTGGAAACAACCGAATGCCCACCAGATGAATAGAGAAACTGTGATATATTTGAACAATTGACTATTTTAAGCAATAAAAAGGAATAAAATATAGTTTTAGGTACTTGAAACCATTATGATGAGTGAAAAAAACAGGCACAAATGAGTGCATAAGAATACGTACCAATGATTCCACTTACATTATATGAGACAAAAAGATAATAGGAAAGGGGGAGAGCAAAAAAGACTTCCCTTCCCCAAAATTTGCACTCACTTTATAGTATATAAAAAAACACATTACCTAATTTTGATCTTTAGAAAAACCCTATGTTATTATTTACAATTTAAAGAAAGAAACTAGGTTTCAGAGAGGTAAATTAATAACTAATAAATAGTAGAGGTAGAGCTCAAAAGCAAGCTTTCTGATTCCAAGAGCTCTTTCTACTATCTTCCACAGGCAAAATCACAGTTACAGATATAAGCACTCTAAAGCTTCAGATATACAGTGGTTAATAAATACTTCTGTAAAGCACCAGAGAGTAAATATCTTAGGTTTTTACAGGTCATAAGGTCTCGGTGTCAATTACTCAACTCTGCTTGTAGCACAAAAGCAGCTATAGACAATAATGGACATGGCTGTATTCCTTCCAACAAAACCTTATTTAAAAAAAAAAAAAAACAGAGAGCTAGTCAGATTTGGCCTGTGGGCCTACAGTTTGCTAATCCCTGACTGCAAGTGAAAATGATGAAAATTTTTTACTTCTTAAAGTTAATTTGAAAAATACAGCTCTTTTCCAACAAATAATATTTCAAGAAAATAATAATCATCATGTTTGTAGCAAACCAATTCCGAATGCAATTACCCAACTAAAATGATTCAACAACATCGAAGCATATGGCACTATTACTCTACACTTTTTACCAGGTAATCTCACCTTTTCCTATAGCCTAATTATCATCTATACACAGATGACTCCCAATTTTACATCTCCATCCCACGTATCTCTGCTAACAATAACAGTATCTCCACTGGGACATCACTCAAGAGACCTTAAACTCAATAATGAATGGACATGTTCTCCTTCACTTCAGACCTCTGCACATCCTATTCCCTCTGTTTCCCCATTTTTCCTCTAGCTAAGACCTATATTTTCTTCAGATCTCACCTGAGATGTCATCTTTACATACTCAAAACTGAGCTAAATGTCTTCACAGATGCAGCTATAACACCACATACTTATGTCGACCACAGAAATTGTCGTATATTATATTTGTCAACTTACTAACTTGCCTCGTCCACTAAACTAGAGTTCTTTGAGTGTATGACCTGTATTTTATTCAACAGTCTGCCTAAGAGCCTAACATAATGCCTGGCAGATAACTGAAACTCAATAAATATCTGTTGAATAAATGTTCAATCTTACCAGCAAACAGTTTCTTAAGGTGAGACTGAATCACTGATGAGTTAGTAGACTGGCCCAGTATTTCTAATAAGTCATCATCACCAATAAAGTAAAATCTTGGGAATGCTGAGCGTTTTTCCTAAAAAAAAAAAAAAAAGAATAATCTCTTTTCAAATAATTAAGATATTAAAGTACTTTATAATTTATTATACAAGATTGTTTTTAAAAACATGCCTCCAAGAATTCATTTAATGATTTCTGACATCTTTGAAGCTGATCAAGTATCGTTAGTAGAGAATTTCTGATTCCTGCATGAGTAGTTAACGTCGTGACTCTATTATCTTTCTTGATGTCAGTCATTATTGATCTGCAGAAGAAAAAAGTTATTTTCACATCTATTTTAACAGTTTTTGGCTGAAACAGGGATGTGGAGACTTTTTTTTTGCTTGCTTAAAACAAACTATTAACATCAGTATAACAGCAATACATTATTATACTTCTAATAAATAATCCTCAAAGTTAATAATACTCCATTACCATTTTTAACCTCCATTATTGCACATTCTCTTATTTCATTCACTCACTAAACAAATATTAAGCCTTACCTCATAGAGATAATGGCCCAGTGACAGAGAAAGATATTAAATAATTTCTCCAAATATTCAAATAAAATTATGATAAATGCTAAGAAAGAAAAGCACAAAGGACTGTTTTGTACTAAGAAAGAATTAGTAAAAGGCTAATGCGGAAATCCCTAACCTATGACTTATTTGAGGAAGTAATTTAAGCTGAGATTTGAATGATAATGAAAAAGAAAAAGGCAATGAATAGGAGGGAAACAGTTTCTGGCAAAGACCCTGAGAAAGAGTGTGGTATGTTAGAGAAACTAAAGGCTAGAGTCACTAAAGTAAAAAAAAAAAAAGAGAGAGAGAGAGAGAGAGAGAGAGAGAGAGAGAGCAGCACAAGAAAAGGCTAGAGAAATGGACTAGGAGCAAATCCTTAGATCTGCTTTATCCTCAGAGCAATAGAAAGTCATTTTAAAGTTTTACTTAATGGAATAAAGGAAAGAAGTAATGTGGACTTCATTTTTAAAAGATTACTCTGGCTGTTGTGTGAAAAACTTACTGGAGAAGACAAGAATAAGAATAAGTCAAAAGATTAGCCAGTAGTACAAGTGAGTGACAACAAAAATACTTCAGAATAAAATCAAAGAAGTAGAGATATAAAAGATATAATAAAATCGATTAGTAGGTTAGAATCAACAAAATTTGGTAACAAATGGATTTGGAAATGGAGGAAGAGGTCAAAGATATCCATTATGCTTCTGCCTTGAGCAGTTAGGTGGTACCATTTATCGGGAAGAGACCAGAGAGAAAAGAAAAGGGACTGTAGGAAAGGGACTGGGGGTAAATTCATGAATTTAGTTTTGACATGTTGAGGATATTTAATACATTTGGAGCTCAGAAAAGAAATATGAGCTCAATAAATAAGTTGAGGAGACCTCAGCAAATAGATGAGAATTGATTCTGAGAGTGGTTAAGATCATTAAGGAGAGAATATAGAGTGAGAAAACCTAAAGCTGAAAGGTGGAGAATGTCTACATCTAAATGTTTAGAAAGGGCTGAGGACTAGGAATCAGGAGTGGAACCAGAGAACTGGGCAGAAAACCAAAAAGGACAGGATCACAGAAGCCAAAAGAACGACTTTCTAAGAAAGAAGAAATTTTCAACTCTATTAGATACTAGTCAGAGATAAAGTAAAATGAAAAATAAAAAATGCCCATCAGATTTACAATGGGAAAGTAATTGGTAACTTTAAGAAATACTAGGTATATATTAGTAATATTATTATTACTATTATACTATAGAAATATTATTAATATAGGTAGAGTGGTAAAGATAAAAACCAGATCAAAATGATTCAAGTATATAACTGAATGAGAGAAACTCATTTCTCAGAAGGATCCAGTAGGAAAAAAGTTGAAGACACAGATGACGCTAATAATGTAAAAGTAATTAGCTTGTATTAAGTACCTCACTATATGAATAAAAACCATCATATGTGTCTTTGTCTTATGTAGTTGTACTGACCTAAAATCTTCATCAACTCTGTTGAAGCGCATCTGTTCTTTTGGCAATGCTCCACGGCCAAAAATGGGTTCCAAATATACCCACTTTCTCTGAATGTGGTTTAAATTCTGTAGGTACTCATCTAACTCTGCAAGTTTTCTTTCCCAAATTGACACTTTATCTTCAAATCCTTTATAATAAGGAGAATCCTTTAAGGACTGAAGAAGGCACCTATTATCTCCAACTTGATTTACTATATCCTTCCAGTCTTTAATCAGCTTGATAGTTCGACTTTGGCTGTCTTCATAATCAACCAATGTAAATACTGCTCCAACTCCCCAAAGATCAAGTTCTCGTAAAGCTTCTCTGATTGTAACTTCACCTTGTGCACGACTATTTAAATCCTATTTAACACAAAATATTCATATTTATTACTTCAACATTATCATATAAATAAGTTATATCTATTTTATAAGAAGATATATTTTTATTTGACTTTGCACCATAAAGAAAAAAAAATTTTAAGTGGATTATTTTCATCAATCCAAGAGAATTACTGGCAAATGTATTAAGGGATATCAGATATCTAGTTCACATGGTCAAATATATACAGAGTTCTGCCTTATGCTTTTTTACTTCTAAAAAAAACCCCAAAATTTAAGCATCTACTGCAAACCACAAAAATATTTAAAATTTTGCAGAACTCAGCCATTTTATTGTAATTTAACTGTAAGTTCCAATACATCTAAAATGATTAGCAACCATCTAGAATTACCTCCTACAGCAGTCATGCTTTATAACCTTATGATTATCTACATATGCTCCAGGATTATCAGCAAAGATGAAAGTATACATATTAGATATTAGAAAATAAAAAAATTTGACATCAAAAGTCCTTTTATTTTTTTACATTAAATGGGCAGAACACAAAATAGAAAGTCTGCTACTTATGATATAATTGTACAAGTTTTACTTTCACCTGAGACCTATGCTAAAACTGATTAGCAAATTGGTTCCTTGTTTAGTTCTCTGTATTTTTGTACCCCTTAGCTTCTATTTATAATATACCCTATGATTTTAAATGTATTTTATAAAATGCTTTGTACTTGTTTGCTTTTTGATTAAAGCTGACTTCCTTCTTAAAGTAAGACATATTTTATTTCAGATTTTTTCTCTCAAAGAAGGGGTTTATATTGTTTCTATAACCCCATCAATAGATTCAGATGTATTACTAATGAAAGAATAATGGAAAAATGGAACACTGTCACTATTTTAAGGGAAGAAAGAAATTTAACTTGCTGCTTTATTTAAATAAAAAATAAAGCAAAAATGTATGTCAACAAAGGTCAGATCTATGAGATATTTATAAAAGTGATTCTTACTTTAAGGTCTGAAGCTTTGGCAACAATTGTAGCAGCTACTCTAAGCAGATCACCAAACAGTAATTTATCTAGACTAGTCCCCCGAGGAAGGCCAAGTAGACGAAAAAGGTCAAGCCAGTGATCTGGAGAAAGATGCTCCCCTCTCACATATTTCAAGATAGGGACTGCGCTCTGTTAAAAAAGAAGAAAAGAAGACTTATGTATGTATATATACAAGCAAAATGTAAATTATTATTTAATTTTATTATAATTATCTATAAGATTTTTAATTACTGTATTATCTTATTTAACAATCTTAAAATCAAATTCTTAAAAAGAATTGTATAAAACTTTTTATTAAACATTGCTGTGGATACATGCAAATTTCCCTTGGTAGCTTGATATATTTTAAAACATGACCTAAAATATTTCTATTATTATAAATTTAGGAAATGACCTACATCCTAAATATGCTAAATGACCCATATCCTAATTGCTAAGTTATAAATACTCCACTATATAACTTTAACCATAAATTTCTTAGTTATAACTTCTTTCAAACTGAAGCAGAAATATCAGTAACTTCTATGGTTTACTCTATACTTTCTATTTTTTTCATGTAATGGAATCATTAAAAATATATAAACTAAAATTACAGTTCAGTCACTACATAATAAAATGATACATGAAAGCTCCAAACACCATTTTTAAATAGTAAGATAAGTAAAACTATCTTACTTTATATTTGTCAACCTCTGATTGTAATTTCACCGTCATTACTGAATGTTCTTCAACCTTTCTTAATCTGTCATGCCAATTCATCAAAAATTCCTCAAACAGATATGTCTTTGTCCTGTAAAATACCAGAAACATACCTTAAATTTTACATCCCAAAAAATACCACAAAACTATCAGAATCTAAGTACTATTTATGAATCAAACCTAAAAGTAATCCAATCTTCATTGGCCATTTCTTGAAATCCTTGCTGAAACTCTTCATAAAAGGCCCAAATTTGTGCACAGCTCTCAATGTCCTTAGAGATGCTATATGCCAAGGAGAAGTTGGGCTCTTCTAGGCCAAAATGATGGCAATCATCACTATAGAAACAAGTAGCAAATATCATTAATTTTTTAAAAAGAAAAACTGTTAAATATCAATAAGTTTAACTAATTAATATTTAACTGCATTCTCTGTGTGTGTTTGTGTGCAAGTATCTGACAGCAGAGGTAGACAGTGGGAGGCTATGTCTACTTTACATAAGAATTTTACTTAACTACTTAGGAACGAGCTCTTCCAAATTCATTAATATGCATTTTTTCCAAAGGAGTCAAAGTAAAATTGGTAATATATATAAATATATTTTATGTATATATGTCATATATATAAATATTCAGAATTGCACAAATTTATGGATTAATCTAAGGACAGATTAAAGAATATCCATTAATATTCTTCTAGGTTGAAAGAATTAGCTTCTAGAACATAAGATATTCTTCATCTAATTAATGTAATGTCACTTAATAAACGTGGTACTAAAACCTCCACTCACCTATGAAGCCAATTAATTTATGGATGCATTTACCTAAATGGACCAAACCTAACACAATTATTAAACTTAATATTTGTATTATTATAATATAAAACAACAAATATTTTTCTTTGAAGTCTCATCATTTTGCTAGGTTCATTTTTTTTCCCAGAAGCTCTAAAAGTAATTGTCCATTAATTTTATATATTCCATTTTTAAGTACAATGAGATCACATAAAGCAATATTCCAACTCCCTAATTTAACTTTTAAGTAAATTTAATTTTCTATTATTATTATTATTTAATTTGCTATTATAACTTCTATTATTTCTATTCCTAGGCCTAACCAGAAATCTGCTTTTCTCTTAAAATCCTAATATAATTCAACAACTCCTAAGAAAGCAGTAGCATGAGCACTTAATACTGGTATTTTTAAAACTGCTGAAGTTTATAAGGAAAGACGTTAATATAATAAATATAAGAACATTACTAGCTTAGTATATAAATACAAAACTCTTTTTTCCAAAATGTGTACTATCAGTTTTAAAGAATAAACATACACCAGCTTTTTTCTTATGACTTCAAGATCATCAAACTCAATTTTTTTCTCTTTTATTGACTTGGCACTTTTATCAAGAGTATTTTGCTGGCCAGTTTCAATAACATCATCACCAGGCTTTAGTTGGTCCCAACGAGCTTTAAATTTTTCTAGTTCTTGATAATAGATCTGAAGACGTGATTTCACATTTCCTTTCATCACTTCAATCTATAAGGCAATAGAGTTTACATAATTTAATTCAAAGTAAAATCTTACTTTATATTCACATTTTTATTTCCAACATTTCAATTTAAAGGTCAAAAAAATCAGTATCAGCTTTTCAAAGATTATTCTTTATTACTGATTTCAAGTACAATAAAATAACTCAAAAATAAATTAGACCATAAATTTACAAAAACAAGAGATATACTGCAAACATCATCATTACAAAATCATTCATGTGATTAACAGCATCCATCATAACTATCAACAAAATCAATGTGATAAAAAAAATTTGATCAATGACCTCCAGTTGTTCTACCTGATTATACAGCTGTTTAATAAAGGAGGGCATTTCCCAGTCTCCCATGCAACTAACAGCCATAAGACTAAGTGCTGGTCAATAGGATATGAGTGCAATAGATGTGTACAACTTCCAGATTATACCCTTAAAAGATACCATACACAGTAGGTAAATAAATTTATTCATAAGAAAGACTGAAAATAATGTCACATACATTCCTTGTACGGTAGGAAACAAAGATAAACTATATGACATGAACATCATTTATACAAAGTGTTTTACTGTATGGAAGTACTGAGGGAGGTCAATTTCATCAGCAATATATTGCGTTGGCCAAAAAGTTCCTTCAGGTTTTTCCATAAGATGTCACAGAAAACCTGAGCTTATAAATTCTTACAAACCTGAGCTATAACGGAATAAAGATAAGCAAGAAATCTTAAATGAGAAAAAAACTGTTTCCATTTTAACAAAATGACCAAAAGGTTCTTACCTGATCTTTAATCATAAGTTGGTGACTTTCCATCATCAACTCAAATTTATCCCACTTAGCTTTCAGATTACTAATTGTTTCTAAACCTCCACCTGCCACAGTCCGTAAAAGTCTGTTTTTATCTTCAGCTTCTTGAAATAAGGGCAAAATCTAAAGGTTAAAAAATGACATGTGAAAACCAACATATTTTATCAAATTTAATAAGATTCCATTTATTTAAAATTGTTTCATGATTTGCTTTTTAAATCAAGATTTTTGCTTTTACATAATTTGTTTTGTTTTTTTCTGTTTTTTTTTTTTAAGAAGATGTTGGGGGTAGGAGTTTATTAACTTATTTATTTATTTTTGCTGTGTTGGGTCTTCGTTTCTGTGCCAGGGCTTTCTCTAGTTGTGGCAAGTGGGGGCCACTCTTCATCACGGTGCGCAGGCCTCTCACTCTCGCAGCCTCTCTTGTTGTGGAGCACAGGCTCCAGACACGCAGGCTCAGTAGTTGTGGCTCACGGGCCTAGTTGCTCTGTGGCATGTGGGATCCTCACAGACCAGGGCTCGAACCCGTGTCCCCTGCATTAGCAGGCAGATTCTCAACCACTGCGCGACCAGGGAAGCCCAATTTGTTTTGTTTTGTTTTTGTTTTTCTTTTGGTTATTTAGTAACATATTGTTTAGTCTCCATGTGTTTGTGTTTTTTACGTTTCTTTCCCTGTAATTCATTTCTAATCTCATAGTGTTGTGGTCAGAAAAGATGCTTGATATGATTTCAATTTTCTTAAATTAACTGAGGCTTGATTTGTGACCCAAGATGTGATCTATCCTGGAGAATGTCTGTGCGCACTTGAGAAGAAATTGTAATCTGCTGTTTTAGGATGGAATGTCCTATAAATATCGATTAAATCTCTCTGGTCTACTGTGTCATTTAAAGCTTCTGTTTCCTTATTTATTTTCACTTTGGATGATCTGTCCATTGGTGTAAGCGAGGTGTTAAAGTCCCCCACTATTACTGTGTTACTGTCGATTTCCTCTTTTATAGCTGTTAGCAGTTGCCTTATGTATTGAGGTGCTCCTATGTTGGGTGCATATACATTTATAATTGTTATATCTTCTTCTTGGATTGATCCCTTGATCATTAAGTAGTGTCCTTCCTTGTCTCTTGTAACATTCTTTATTTTAAAGTCTGTTTTATCTGATATGAGTATTGCTACTCCAGCTTTCTTTTGATTACCATTTGCATGGAGTATCTTTTTCCATCCCCTCACTTTTAGTCTGTATGTGTCCATAAGTCTGAAGTGGATCTCTTGTAGACAGCATATATATGGGTCTTGTTTTTGTATCCATTCAGCGAGCCTCTGTCTTTTGGTTGGAGCATCTAATCCATTCACGTTTAAGGTAATTATTGACATGTATGTTCCTATGACTATTTTCTTAATTGTTTTGGGTTTGTTCTTGTAGGTCCTTTTCTTCTCTTGTGTTTCCCACTTAGAGAATTTCCTTTAGCACTTATTGTAGAGCTGGTCTGGTGGTGCTGAATTCGCTTAGCTTTTGCTTGTCTGTAAAGCTTTTGATTTCTCCATCGAATCTGAATGAGATCCTTGCCGGGTAGAGGAATCTTGGTTGTAGGTTCTTCTCCTTCATCACTTTAAGTATATCATGCCACTCCCTTCTGGCTTGTAGAGTTTCTGCGGAGAAATCAGCTATTAATCTTATGGGAGTTCCCTTGTATGTTATTTGTCGTTTTTCCCTTGCTGCTTTCAATAATTTTTCTTTGTCTTTAATTTTTGCCAATTTGATTACTGTGTGCCTTGGCGTGTTTCTCCTTGGGTTTATCCTGTATGGGACTCTCTGTGCTTCCTGGACTTGGGTGGCTATTTCCTTTCCCATGTTAGGGAATTTTTCGACTATAATCTCTTCAAATATTTTCTCGGCTCCTTTCTCTCTCTCTTCTCCTTCTGGAACCCGTATAATGCGAATGTTGTTGCATTTAATGTTGTCCCAGAGGTCTCTTAGGCTGTCTTCATTTCTTTTCATTCTTTTTTCTTTACTCTGTTCTGCGGCATGAATTCCACCATTCTGCCTTCCAGGTCACTTATCCATCCTTCTGCCTCAGTTATTCTGCTATTGATTCCTTCTAGGGTAGTTTTCATTTTGGTTATTGTATTGTTCATCTCTGTTTGTTTGTTCTCTAATTCTTCTAGGTCTTTGTTAAACATTTCTTGCATCTTCTCGATCTTTGCCTCCATTTTTTTTCCAAGGTCCTGGATCATCTTCACTATCATTATTCTGAATTCTTTTTCTGGAAGGTTTCCTATCTCTACTTCATTTAGTTGTTTTTCTGGGGTTTTATCTTGTTCCTTCATCTGGTACATAGCCCTCTGACTTTTCATCTTGTCTATCTTTCTGTGAATGTGTTTTTTGTTCCACAGGCTGCAGGATTGTAGCTCTTCTTGCTTCTGCTCTCTGCTCTCTGGTGTATGAGGCTATCTAAGAGGCTTGTGCAAGTTCCTGATGGGAGGGACTGTACATAATTTGTTATATCCTGGATTTCTAACATTTATTATTATATGCAAACTCAACTAAGACACTTAAACATCAAAAGTTAAAAAGGATAATAAAAGTGGTAATATGAAACTTAATTAAATCATGAATATAGGAAGACAATACTATAGCTGTTCAAAGTGAAGTTCTTATTATAAAAGTTCCATTCATAAGAAAATGCTAAAGAGGCTTCTAAAATTAGTGACTATCTAAAAGCATAGATTAACTAAATTATCCTACTTAACAGAGAAGGGTAAGTCATGAAAAAAAGGTACTTAAGAAAGGGAAAACTGAAGAATCGGAACCAAGCTCCTGTATTCAGCTTCTACCTGAAATGCCCTGAGCTGTGTATAATGAGCAGTCTGTTAAACAGTCTAGGTGTAGGTCAGTAAGTGCTAAACTACTCAAATTGCTTCTAGGCCTTTTAAAGCACCATAAAAGAACAGTGTCCTATAATTTATACCTGTGCTTTTACTACTCAACAAAGCAATAAAATCCACTGAAAGATATTTTAAAATCACTGTGCATATATAATAGGCAAAAAAAAAAAATTAAAACATATCTCAATGACCAGTTTGCAATTTCTGGGCAGGATCAGTTTCACCTGAGAAACAGAAAAACAATGGACCAAGAATCTATGTTGTACTAGGAAAATCAGTGAGAGAAAAAATAGAGCAGGATTCTAATTTCCTGTATGTGAACAGAACTTAGCCTGTGAAGACATTAAAACAGTTTTCAAGTCCACCTGCATGCATTCCTACTTCTTCAAATCCACACGCCAACAGAGAGACATACCAAAACACAATTATGTAACATCCTGCTGCTTAAAACCCAGCAATGACTCCTCAGCGCCCACAAAATCAAACCTAAGATCCTTAATGTGACTCACATGACCTAGATTCTGCTAGCTCTTTATACTGTCTCATGCCACTTCCTGCCTCACATGTTGTTCCCAACATACATCTATTTCTCATAGTTTTTGTGATGACACACTTTCATCCTACTTCATTATCAATCTCCTTAGCTGCCTCCATCTATGCTTGAACTCTAAATTTCAGAAAGCTCAAAGCTGATCCTATAACCTCTACAGTTTGTTATCAACCAGGTGATCTAGTTCAATCCTATGGCTTTAAACATCATGAATATTAAGATGATTTCCAAACTTATATCTCTAGTCTTCAACTTTATTCTAACTTCCTTATTCCTTATTCTACCTGACATCTCAATCCCCACCACTTCCAATCTCCAAACAACTCCCGTCTCTAGTCATCCTCATCTCAGTAAATGGTACCATTAGCTTTCCAGCTGCTCAAGCCAAAAACCTAGGAGACATGTTTATTGCTTTTTCTCTAAGCTCCGTCTACTTCTAATACATCAGAAGACCTTAGTGCTAACTCTAAAGTGCATCATCAATTTCTCCGGTTCTCTCCATCTCCTCTGCTACTCCATGGAACAAGCTTCCATCACCTCTTGTATACCAGTTGCAATATCCTACTAACTGGACTCTCTGCTACTACTGTCTCCCTCCAATCCATTCTTTACAGAGCAGCCAGAGTAATCACTTCAAAATGTAAACCAGACTGTATCCTTCCCTGCTTAAATCCCTGTAAGGACTTTACTTTTAGAAAAAAACCCCAAATCCTTATGATTGTTTAAAAGTACCTTCATAATCTGGCCCTTGCCAACCTCTCCAATTTCACCTCAAACCATTTTTTCCTTGAATAATATGGCTTTCTTGATAACTAAGTTTCTTGACAATATTTTCACCTATCCTCCTTAAGCATACCAAACTCCTTCTCTACCTTAAGATCTTTGTATTTGTTGTTCTGTCTGCCCCCTAAATCGCGGAATGGTTGCCTCCTTAAGTTTTTCAGGTCTCAGTGCAGATAGATGTCATCTATCTGATCAGGTATCCACAATCGCCCACTCTAAGAAACATCCCCCAGATTATCATGCACTGCTCTAGCTCCTCATGCTCCTCTCTTTTCTCTGTCCTGTCTCTGTCTCTGTCTCTGTCTCTCCCTCTCTCTCTGACACACACACACACAAACACACACACACACGAATGCAAATTTCATGAGAATAGAGCATGTTCATAGCTGTAACCACAACTCCTAGCACAATGCCTAGAATATATCAGGTGATCTATAAGTATCTGTCAAATAAATAAATGAATGAACGCCTCTGCTAAATCAAGCTAACTGCCACAGCTCATAATGCTATTCCTTCTTTAGTTATTTCCTTCTACTAGACAAGTACATTATTTTATTTGCCTTTAAATCCTCTTTATACCTTTAAGCTTTCCATATAAAAGTTTATAATTCCTTCCACCATGAAGGTATATTATTTCATTTCCCTCTAATCTATCTAATAATTTTAAGCCTATCACATAATAGGAGCATAAAAAACTTTGTATTCTATTTTGAATTATTTCTCCTCCTTCTTCTAAACATAACTAAGATCATCTATAATATGTTCTATAAAATTTTGACTTGCTTATTCTAGGCTCTAGCCTTCTAGATACTGTTTTTATGAATCCTTCACTTTTTTTTATCTTTGTCTCTAATTATGAGCTCCTCCATCATATGTGAGTGTGTGTGTGTGTGTGTGTGTGCGTGTGTGTGTGTGTGCTCCTAATTCTGCTCTAACTTCATACTTCAGCATCTTAAAAGTACAACCCTGGAAGTAACAGCATGAATTATTTATGTTTAGTTTTATTCTAATAAGCCACATCATAAAAGAGACCACAAATACTTCTGAAAATAATAATAAGCATTATTGTTACTGTTTCATTACAACAACATAACATCAGGAGTCCAGTCATGAACTGATCAATTGGACTAGATTTTATAGACTTCCTTATAATGCAATTATATGATATTTCTAAATAGTCACATAAAATTACCTAATTTAATCATCCCCAGTACAGTAAAAGAATAAATAAATTGCTTTGTGATTCTCACCTCTGGCTTCCGTTCTTGTAGCTTACTATATTGTAAATTTGCATTACCTATCTCTTCCACAGATTGCGGCATAATTGTTAAGACTGCCATAGCTTCAGTAACGAATGTATCAATTTCATGTAAATGAGCTGAAATAGGTAACATTGAAATATAAGAAAAATTATTATCACGAAAAATATTTAATTACATGATTTCTAAATCAAGGAATGTTAGAAGTAATCACTATATGAAATACATTAAATCCTAAGTAGTCATTTGCTTTCATAAAGCAAAATTCAAAATGTAGAATAAGCAAAGAAATTTCTTCTCATGAAACTGTAATTGTTTTACATGACACTTAAAATTTTTGAGAAGAAATTTAAAATGTACTCACTCAGTAAATTTTACTCAAAATTGGTAACTTTTTCAGTCTTTTAAATAATATGCTAAAACACCACAGCTTAAAGGAAAAAAGAAACACTGATATTTTGGAAAATAGTACAGGCATACCTCATTTTATTGTGCTTCACTTTATTGTGCTTTGCAGATATTGCATTTTTTACATATTGAAGGTTTGTGGCAACTCTGCATGGAGCAAGTTTATCAGTGGCATTTTTCCAACAGCATTTACTTGCTTCATGTCTCTGTGTCACGTCTTGGTAATTCCCCCAATATTTCAAACTTTTCCATTTACATTTGTTATGGTGATCTGTGATCAGTGATCTTTGATGTTACTGTTGTAATTGTTTTGGGGCACCATGAACCACACCCACGTAAAACAGTGAACTTAACTGACAAATGTTGTATATATTCTGGCTGTTTCACCTCTCTATTCCCTGAGACACAAAAATATTGAAATTGGGCCAATTAATAAGGCTACAATGGCCCCTGAGTATTCAAGTGAAAGAAAGAGTGACACATCTCTCACTTTAAACCAAAAGCTAGAAATGATTAAGCTTAGTGAGGAAGGCATGTCTAATGATGAGATAGGCCAAAAACTAGGCCTCTTGCACCAAACAGTTAGCCAAGGAAAAGTTCTTAAGGGAAATTAATATGCTGTACTCCAGTGAACACAAATGATAAGAAAGCGAAACAGGATTACTGTTTATATGGAGAAAGTTTTAGTGATCTGGATAGAAGATCAAACCAGCTACAACAGCCCCTTAAGCCACAGCATAATCCAGAGCAAGGCCCCAACTCTCTTCAATTCTGTAAAGACTGAGAGAGGTGAGGAAGCTGCAGAAGAAAAGTTTGAAGCTAACAGAGGTTGGTTCATGAGATTTAAAGAAAGAAGCCATCTCCACAACATAAAAAGTATAAGATGAAGCAGCATGTGCTGATACACAAACTGCAGCAAGTTATCCAGATGATCTAGCTAAGATAGTTAATGAAAGCCGCTCCACTAAACAACAGATTTTCAATGGAGATGAAGAAGCCTTCTATTAGAAGAAGATACCATCGAGGACTTTCACAGCTAGAGAGAAGTCAATGCCTGGATTCAAAGATTCAAAAGATAGGCTGACTCTCTTGTTAGAGGCTAATGCAGCTGGTAACTTAAGTTGATGCCAATGCTCATCTGCCATTCAAAAAAATCACAGCACCTTTAAGAATTATGTTGAATCTATTCTGCCTGTGCTCCAGAAATGGAACAACAAAGCTTGATGACAGCACATCTGTTTACAATATGGTTTACTGAATATTTTAAGCTCACTGCTGAGAGCTACTGCTCAGAAAAAAAGATTCAAAATACAACTGCTCATTGACAATGCACCTGGTCACCCAAGTGCTCTGATGGAGATGTACAAGATACATGTTGTTTTCATGCCTGCTAACACAACATCCATTCTGCCGCCCATAGATCAATAAGTAATTTCAACATTCAAGTCTTATTATTTAAGAAATACATTTTATAAGGCTATAGCTGCAACTGAGAGTGATTTCTCTGATGCATCTGGGCAAAATAAATTGAAAATCTTCTGGAAGGGATTCACCATTCCAGATGCAATTAAGAGCATTTGTGATTCATGGAAAGAGGTCAAAATATAAATGTTAACAGGAGTTTGGAAGAAGTTGATTCCAACCCTCATGGATGACTTTGAGGGATTCAAGACTTCAGTGGAGGAAGTAACTAAAGATAAGATAAAAATAGCAAGAGAACTAGAATTAGAGGTGTAGCTTAAAGATGTGAATGAATTCCTGCAATCTCATGATAAAACTTTCACAAATGAGGCATTGCTTCTTATGGATAAGCAAAGAAAGTGGTTACTTGTAATTTTGAGAATCTAGTCCTGGTGAAGATGCTGTGAAGATTGTTGAAATGACAACAAAGGATTTAGAATATTGAATGAACTTAGTTAATGAAGCAGCAGCAGGGTTTGAGGAGGCTGACTCCAATTTTGAAAGAAGTATTACTGTGGGTAAAATGCTATCAAACAGCATTGCACGCTACAGAGAAAGGAAGAGTCAATCGATGCAGCACACTTCAGAGTTGTCTTATTTTAAGAAACTGCCACGGCCACCCCACCCTTCAGCAACCACCTCCCTGATCAGTCAGCAGCCATCAACGTCAAGGCAAGACCCTCCACCAGCAAAAAGATTATGACTCACTGAAGGCTCAGGTGATGGTTAGCATTTTTTAGCAATAAAGCATTTTTTAACCAAGGTATGTAAATTGTTTATTCAGACATAATGCTTACTGCAACCTTAACAGACTACAGTATATGTAAACATAACTTATATATGCACTGGGAGACCAAAAGATTCCCACGACTCTCTTTATCACAATATTCTTTATTGCGGTGGTCTGGAACTAAACCCACAATATCTCCAAGTTATGCCTGTAGTCATTTGAAGAGATAAGGATAAATACATTATACCAGAATTACCTCCTTTCTCAGTAGCATATGCAACAAACTGATACTAGCTCATACTGCAAATAATAAAAAATGCCTTCAATTTTTAGACCTCTCAGGAGTTGAATATGGAGTTTCCTACTTTATTCAAACTACTTTAAGCATATTTTATTTCATATTACTTTCTAGATTATCTTTTATTTTAATCATCATTGAGATTCATATTTCATAACTATAAAAATGTGAAAGTGTCTTTACCCTGAATGGACTTCTTCAAAGAAAGAACAAGCACGTCAAATAACTTCTGGATGAGATCATCAATCACAGTCTTCACAGGGTTACAATTAATATTTAAACAATCTACCTTGACAGTACTGAAAAATGCCAAAGGACATATTCTGACATGAAAAAGACTAATTACAAGAAAAGAGTCTCATTATAATATGAGTTTGTATAATACATTTTACAATATCACCCAAACATATTATTGTGATCTTTAAGCACATTTAAATTTCATTTAGCAAAAATGAACACATACTAATACTAACACATACTAATACTAACACATACTAACACATACTAATATGAAGTTTTTCATTAAACAATGATTTTGTTATAATTCTACAGCTTTTAATAATCCAATGTATCAGTTTAAAAAAAAGCAGCACATTATGAATTTACTAAAGTATCAACATGAATATATTTAAATTTTTACATGCTTTACTTGTCACAGTATGTAACATACTTATTTAAAGATTTATAAAATAAATTATTATCCTGTAGTCAAAGTACAAGCAATAATGATAGGGAAAATAAAACAAACATAGAAAGTGAATATAGATTATGAAGACACTAAAGCAATAAAATATACCATTTTCTACCTATCTAATTCACAAGAATGCAATGAATTGTTAATTCATATCTTCAATCATGTGGGCAAATAGAGAACTCTCAGAACTGTTGGTCAGAGTATAAAACAATACAACTTCTGCAAGGGCAATTTACCTATATCAAGTAATTTTAAAATAGGTATATTCTTTTATCTTAGTAACTTCACTTTTAGAACTTATCCTAAGGAGATTTTCAGGGCAGACTCCAAGATTTACATACAGGTATCTTCTTCAAAGTATTAATTATAATAGTGAAAAAATAGAAGTAAACTAAATACCAGAGTGGCTAAATAAATTATTATATATCTATACAATTTAAAGTCATATTTTTGAGGACCAGATAATGACATGGTGAAATACTAATGATTAGTGTTAAATAAATAGCTGGATACAGTATGATCCAAATTTTGTAAGCAGATGTACTAATATGTCCAAAACATCAAATATTAACAGCAATTGTCATTATGCCTTTTTATATTTTAAAAAAATTATAAAACAAATGTCTCTTCTCTATTCCTCATCCCTCATCTTCCTTCAAAAGTAAGACCCCTTAATACCTCATAATATTTCCTCCTCCACATTTTGAATACCAACAACTTGATTCAATTAATTATTACTGGGTTTCTGGATGAAGACAGACGAACCTCTCTTCCTCCAGGATCTTGATTCCACCATACAACTCATTATTTCCAGATTAACATTCCTAATGTATAGCTTTGGTACTAACACGCTTCTGTTTAGAAACCTTCAACAACTAATCATTCTAACATGAATAACATCCAAATTCCCTGTTTTAGAATGTAAGACTCTCCCAAATCTGTACTTTATCTACCCCTTTCCAGAAATATCTCCTCTAGTCCCTAATAAAACATTAACCCTAATCAAATTCTCAATTAACCAACTTCTGTTTTCAGTATATAAATCCCTCTCCTGAGAGACTCTGCTTTAGCCTCCAATTCTCATTTCTACCCATCAAAATCCTAGTTCAACTATTTCTATCTTAATGAAGCTTTCCCTGATTTTGCCACAAATGGATGGGATGCCGTCATCCTGTAAATCTCCATAGCCTTTAGTCCAGTCTCTAATATGGAATATAGATTATTCTATCTAGTATTAATAACAATTAATAACAACTAGCATTTATTGAGAACTTAACCTCTACCATTAATTTACATGCAAATTACTCATTTAATCGGCAAAACACTGAAATAAATAATATAGTTGTAATTGCTTTAAAGCTGAGGAAATGGAGGTTCACAGGGTTGAAATGACTGTCAAACTCACGCAGCTAGTAAGAGCCATCTACCTCCAGAGACCACTCTCTCAACGCCTGCGTGTACTTGACTTAATCATCAAACATACTTGTCTTATTGCACTACAAGAGAGCAAGCAAATTCATCTCTGGAACTCTGTCTTCATCTTTCTACTCCCACAGGACAAGGTTTTGCATATTGTAAATGAGCACCAAATAGTTATTGAAAGAATGAACAAATGGATTAATAAAAGTGATATTATACTTTATAGGTAATATATACACAATTAAACAAGGCCCTTCCTTCCTTCCCAGGGCTTATTACATAGAATGGTTTCAGTGATCGGAATTTCAGAGAGTGAGGGGGATATTCTGGGTTATGAAATGCCCCTCAGAAGGTCTCTTCCACATTTAGGGCAATACCCAGATGCAGCACTATCTTGTGTGCCTCCCAGGGCATTTTGAAAGGGGGCAGAGCCTTACAAAATTGGAGTCAAATGTCCTCCAGTATGCTCTCAGTAGTAGATTCTTACCATTCTTAGACTGTGCCCGTGCACATCAAATATTAGATCCTCACACCAGATCTGGAGAGAAGCCTCTTCCCCCAATCTGTCCTATCCAACTAGGTCTCAGCCAGCCGAACCTCTAGAAAAGGTTTTCTTAGTCTCAGCAATTCTCTACTCAGATGATTCTCAAGTGTCATAGCTGAGCTCTAGAGGAGGTAAGACCGATGACTGGACTTCAGTACCACTAAGTGAAGAGTACCCATACTATCCCATGGCAAGAACTGCTATGATACATAAGTACTACTTTAACTTCTGTATCATACCTTGGAAGTCGTTCTACTTCTTTCCCTTTTATTTTCAGTGCTTTAAAATTTTTCTCCCAATCATGTACTGTAGAAAGATGCTTTTCCACTAGAGCTTCCATATCAACTTGCCCAATTATAATCCATTCCTGTATAAATGGAAAACATATTATTAAAAAAATAGAATAAGTTACCATTTAAAAGATTAGAGTCCAACTATTAAAAACAATAAAAAGGGGCAAATGTGAGGTTTCAAATAAATTTCAGTTTAAGTATATAAATGTAATCATTATCACATAGCCTAAAGAATGAACAGGGAAAAAAAACAATACATAAAAATATACTGATCATAAAACTTTTTTGAAGAGACTGCAAAAAACTTTTCTTTAGATTCTCAAGTTTGATGTGTCAAAGACAGAATCACTTCTGCAAAGCCAAGAGCTACTACAGGCAACAAATCCGAAAGTATCCAGATTCAATTAATTCCAGAAAAATAAAATGCAGAAGAAGCACTGCAGCGGCAGTTAAGAAACTTGATGAATTCTCAGTCATATGCCTCAGGATCAATCAAACGAGCAATAAATGCAATAGGGGTTTATCTCTGGAGAGTTAGTATGATGCACCTTAACAAAAGTAAGAAATTAAATCATCTCAATTTCATTAACATTGAGGGCTTCCCTCCATGGATTGCTCTCAATCCAAAGAATAAAGAAAAGGATATATTTTCCTGAAAGGAATTAAAAATGACACAACAGAGTCACGTCAAATTCCAAGTTGATACAACATTCAAAAAAAGAAAAGAAAGAGAAACTAGCTTCTCAATCTTCAAAAATAGAGAAAAAAAATTTAGGGTAACATTTTTCTCATCTATAGCATAAACCTAGATTGTATATGAATTCTAAACTTTGGCTCTCTGGCTTGCATATTTTTACTTTATGCCACACAAGATAATTTGTTGATTTGTACATTTAATACTAATTCAATCAATCAGATGAATATTACAATAGGACAGAAAATTACATGTTCCATACCTTATGTTGATGTAAAACAGCTGACAATCTCCTAAATAGATCTTCTGCTTTGCTGAAAATAGTCAGAAATCCACTTGCATTTCTATCAATCATAATAGAAAAAATAGATTCATCTCCTGCCTCACCCACTCCCTTAAACTGATTAGGAATGCCGATGAATCTCTTCATTTCTCTATAATATTTAGCCCGAATTTCTTCAAAAGGAGGCTTGAATTGTAATCGTCCTTGTCTGAAAGCAAATAAATAACTTTAACATATAAATTATTGGAAAAGTATAGATTGAAAATTAGTTTAAAAAATCTTACTTGTATGTTAAGTCTATATTTATTTCTGGCAGATTCTCATTAAGTGCTTCTAAGCCCATCTGATACTGATGTTCCAGAGCTTTGTACAGTTGATGATTCCAGTGCTGTTTCCACGCATGCATGTCACTTGCTTGGAATCCCTAATATGTTATATTCACATTTTTTATTTAATAATTAGGTGGTAGAATGGGTTTTCATTTAATGCTTTCATATCACATTTGGTAAAATTATAAGCAAAAAAACCCTCATCTTAAATATCTTAAAACATGTAATTCCTTAATTGCTACTTGTATATATAAAGTCAAACATGAAAATCTCTAATCTTCGTGCTTATAAATAGTACACAAAAAGATCAGAAAAATTTTAAAAATAAAGTTAATAGTAAATGCATTTTACATATGGACTTTATTTTATGATCCTATTAAAACAACAACAATAACAGGAACAATAGTTTATTTTGTAAATTTCTTAGTCCTTTTTCAAAAATTCCCATCAAATATAACTCTTCTATTCCCTTCACTCCCTAAATAATCCATTGCACATTTAAAAACATGATACATTTAAAACAAAAGAATGCACAGTATAGTTTACATACTTTTTTGCTTCCATATAACCATAAACATATCAATTCTAATACTTTCATTTTTATTTTTTTCTTGAAGTTCTAAGAGCTGAAAAATATATGTAAATGTTTAAGATACTTACCTCATATTCCACTAAGATCCCTTTATCACCTACTAGGTAGACTCTGTGCAAACTACTTTTGTACAGATCATCTCATATCAAAATGCATGTGGAACTGACATTTTACCCAAAAAAAAGAAAAAATTCTGAAACAGAGTTATTTCAGTCATTAGCCTTCTGCCTAAACTTAACTTTGTCACAACAGACGTAACAATCACCTAAAAGAAAACTAACAAATGATAGATATTTTAGCACCATGTCAGAGAAACTATTTACAAAGTCTAAATTGAGGGATCTGGAATTCCGTAAGACAAACAGAAACATATTTTTAAACGTAAATGCATTGCTAATTTATGGTCTTTATATATAATTCAGTCAAATTCTAAATTTATGAGGAATTCATTAGTAAAAATTTACAGATAACCTTTATGAACTTTTCATCAATTCATATATTCACATTCTGAAAAGGTCATATTACAAAGTGTAGACACAAAGTAAAACACACTTTACCTGTGCTTCTACACTTGCTAAGCCAGTTCTTAATTCTTGTAATCCATCTTTCCACCGCTGTTGCTGCCGAAGCAAATCAATGTTCATAAGAACTACCACCTATTAAAAATTAGAACATAATAATTTCAGTAGAAAATCTTGACAGGTACCACCTTACCCAAGTGATAAAGGTTAACTCAACCTATAATAAGACATATCAATACGTAATCAATGTACTGAGAAAGGCAAAATATCACTTCTGTGGTATTCCTACCAAAATTGTATAATCTCAATCTAAAATGAGAAAGCATCATATAAAACCAAATTAAGAGACATTGCAGGGGCTTCCCTGGTGGCGCAGTGGTTGAGAGTCCACCTGCCGATGCAGGGGACGCGGGTTCGTGCCCCGGTCCGGGAAGATCCCACATGCCGCGGAGCGGCTGGGCCAGTGAGCCATGGCCGCTGAGCCTGCGCTTCCAGAGCCTGTGCTCCACAACGGGAGAGGCCACAACAGTGAGAGGCCCACGTACCGCAAAAAAAAAAAAGAAACATTACAAAATAACTGACCAGTACTCTCATCAAAAGTATCAAGGTCATGAAAAACAAGGTAAGACTGAGGAGTAGGAGACGACAGAGCCTCAACATTTAAATGCAAGGTGGGATCCTGGACTGGACACTCGAAAGGAAAAAGGACATCAGTAGAAAAAGTTATAAAATTCAAAACAGTTTATTTCCTAGTTTTGATAAATGTACTATGGTTACATAAGTTGATGACAATAGGGAAAGCTGGGTGAAGGGCAAGTGTGAACTCTTTAAACTATTTTTGCAACTTTAAGTGTCAAATTATTTCCAAATAGGAAGTTATTTAAAATTATAACCTAATTACTTTTTAAATAATACTATTCATAGCTTATTAAATTTTATAAATAAAATATACCTTTTCACAAAATGTAATGTGCCATTTTCTCAGTCTTCTATTTTCAGTGGCAAGTCGTTCAGCAGCATTTTGGAGTTTTTGGATGTAGCCTTCTAATTCTTTAGGATTATTCCAAGTAATCTGTGACTTTCCCCCACTTCCTGCTTTTGAATTCTAAGGTACAACAAATGACATTTAGTATTTAACACATTTCTTTTTTTGAAAAGATTCAATATTCTACATCATTAGTCCAATTATCCCTAACACTGATGTGCAATAAAAGAGCACACAATAGTTTTTTCCATTTTATAAATGATAAGGCATTCTGCCCAGAACTGAGTAGCCCCATTCCTTCCAAGTTCTCCCTCTTACAACTAAAATACCCTGGACATAACACAACAAACAAGCATAGGAATACTAAAAGATAGAAATAAGAAGGTGGACAGCCTAGAAACCTTGGGAATTGAGGAACAACACACCTGTGTTTCCTTAATGTCTCCCTTATATCCCAGACAGTATGCTGGAGAAGCTCCAACCTGGAACCACCCCCAGAGACAGACAAAAAACCTCCAGAAGAAGCCTGTTCCCTCTGTCCACAGGACCAGAAAAACAGTGGCCTAATGACAGAAAACCTTTTTAGCAATACGCACCCTACTCCAACTTAACACCAACAGAAACCCACCCCCTTCTTCAGTTTCATTGGGACCAGGAAGTGAGCTGATCTTCCATCCCCTGCTTATGTCAGTGGGGCTTAACAGAGAGCTGAGCCTCTACCCCCATTACGCTGCAACAGAGCAGTGTGAATCAGCCCTCCACATCCTCCCAATCATGTCAACAGAGCTTAGAAGGGAGCTAGGCTTACACTCTACTTGGAGGCAACAAGACACTGCCAATTGGAGTCCCACTTTCATGGGAAGGTGTCAGTAGGGGAAAAGGGGTCACTAAACTTCAACTCCACTCATCTGAAAAGGAAGCAGTGCAAGTCAGTGTTCCATTTTTGTCAGGATGGTATCTGCAGAGCCCAGCAGAAATTTTAACATATACACTCACCCTGCCCTCAAGCTGTACCTCACTGTTTCAGAAAGAAACAACGCATCACTTAGAAAGGAATGCAAATTTGAATGGCAGTGGATTTCTCAGCTGAAACCATGAGGGCCAGGAGGAAGTGGAACAACATTTTAAAGTGCTAAAAGAAAACAACTGTTGGGCTTCCCTGGAGGCACAGTGGTTAAGAATCCACCTGCCAATGCAGGGGACCCGTGTTCGAGCCCTGGTCCGGGAAGATCCCACATGCCATGGAGCAACTAAGCCCATGCACCACAACTACTGACCCTGCACTCTAGAGCCCATGAGCTACAACTACTGAAGCCCATGAGCCTAGAGCCCATGCTCCACAACAAGAGAAGCCACCGCAATGAGAAGCTCACGCACTGCAACAAAGAGCAGCCCCCACTCGCCGCAACTAGAAGAAAGCCCATGTGCAGCAAGGAAAACCCAATGCAGCCAAAAATAAATAAATAAAATAAAATAAATGAAACATTAAAAAAATAAAGTAACTTAGAAACAATTTCTCTAAAAAAAAAAAGAAAATAGACAACAACTGTCAACCATGAATTATATATCTGGTGAAAATATCCTTCAGGAATGAGGGAAAATAAAAACATTCTTAAACAAAAACTAAGAGAATCTGTCACTAGCAAACCTACTCTTAAAAGTATGGCTAAAGGAAGTTTTCTCAATAAGAAGGAAATGATTTTTTTAAAAAAGCGTGGAACTTTAGAAAGGAAAAAAGAACATTGGGATGTGGAAAACGTAAATAAAAAATAAACTATCCTTCTCATGAGTTTCTTAAATCATATTTGATGATTGAAGCAAACCCCATCTGATGCAGTGTTTCATGTATGTAAAGGTTACTAAATATTTAAGACAAATATATAAAAATGAAGAGGATAAAGAGACCTAACTACAAGTGAGGTTTCTATACTTCACTTGAACTGGTATATATTAAGGCATAGCAAGTCTCTGGCATATTGTGACCCTCTATAAACAGCTGATGAATGAATGAAACTAAACAATTATAATAAATTCAATAAAATACTCTGTGAATCAGTTCAAAAAATATTTACTGAATAATTACTACACACTACTTACTGTTGTATTACTAGTGTATAAAAATAAATAAAGAGTTCCTGCTCTCCAATATAGAGTGGCCAGGGGAGTACTAAGAACTTTAGTGTTCCTTCTCCTCCTATCTTAGTTTTTGTCCCCTACTATGTCTCATTTAACATAGGCTAAATATAATTATTTACTTCTCGCAACCCAATTTCTCAAAATAAGCTTCCTCTTTAGAAATATCAACAGATGTAATTTTGAATACATTTATTAGAGAAGAAAGGGCTCTGAACACTCTGATTTAAAACATTATCTATTAGGTGAAAAAGTTTAAAAATAATAAAGTATTAACACATTTTCAAAAAGTACACTTGTAAATATGCACAGAAAAAAAAGTTTAAAATGACATATACACTATTAAGAATGGCCAACTCTTAGTAGTACAATCATAAAACATTTGTTCTTTCTGTTTACCTATATTTTTGAAACTTTCCATCATAACTCATATTGAGCTTTGGCAATAAGAAAAAAAATTTAATAACATCTATAATATGAATTATATAACTTCTAGTAAATTTTAAGCCTGAGAACTAGTGTGCATTAAAAAGTTAACTTAGCAGGTCTGACTGCTATCCCTTAAACGGTCTGCTTAAAAGATTGGCCCTTAGCTGGCATCTGAGAACTTGGATTTTGGAAGAGTTCCCACCACTCTAATTTTTAAGAGTGGCTCACTGTACCTAAACAATATGGTTTATGCTGAACACTTGATTGTCTTCTGGGAATCTGGAATTTTGGTACATATTAAGGCAGAAGATACCTACATGACCAGTTCCCAATAAAAGCCTGGGCAATGATCTTTCCTAGTAAAGCAATATTTCACATGTGCTACTTCTTGCTGGAGAAATTAAGCATGCCCTGGGTGATTACATTGGGAAAGGACTCTTGAAAGCTTGCACCTGGTTTCCCCAGGACTTCACCCCATGTACCTTTTCCTTTGCTGACTTTGCTTTGCCTCCTCTCACTGTAATAAATCATAAGTAAATCATCTGTGAGTACAACTATACCCTGAGGCCTATGAGTCCTCCTAGTAAATCACAGAACCTGGGGGTGGTCTTGAGAACCATGACACAACTAGCTATCCACTTTAAATAAAAGAAGAATTAATGGGTATATCCCTCTTCTACTTATCTTTTAAAATATTTCATGTCTCTGAAGACTAAAAATGTTTATTTCAAAAAGTGAGCAGTCACATACTAACAGTTTAAAAACTAGTGTGGGTTTTCCTAATTTCATATGTGTGGATATTTAAATAAGCATAGATAAAGAGCAAATAAAACTTAAATTATAAAATCAGGAGACGATGGAAAAGCACTAAAGAGTCTTGTATATAAGGACCTCACACTTCAGTGAATAAGTAAATATAATAGCATACAAGTTTGTATACAGTAAGTCCCCTACATACAAACGAGTTCCATTCCGAGAGCACATTCTAAGTCCAATTTGTTTGCAAATCCAAAAAAGTTAGCCTAGGTACCCAACTAACACAATCGGCTATATTGTACTGTACTGTAATAGGCTTATAATACCTTTCACACAAATAATACATAAAAAGCAGACACAAAAAATTAAAAAAACGTTTTTAATCTTAGCAGTACAGTACCTTGAAAAGTACACTAGTACAGTACAACAGCTGGCATAAAGGGGCTGGCATCGAGTGATCAGGCAAGAAGAGTTACTGACTGGAGGAGGCAGAAGGGGTGAGAGATGGTAGAGCTGAAGGATCGTCAGCAACAGGAGCCGGAAGGCAAGCTGTAGTTTCACTCATGCCTGATGCTGATGGAACGCACATTCACATCTCTCAAAGTTCGCAACTTGAAGGTTCATATGTAGGGGACTTACTGTACTACATATATATATAAATATATATATATATATATATAAATTCAATTGACCAAAATCAGCACCAAAATATGTGAAACATTATAACTGTTTAAATCTACAGTTGTCAAAAATGTTACTTGTTAAGACTGAAGGAAGTCACTGTGGAGCAAAATAAAGCCTTAGATCAATGGCTGTGTTAAGCTGAAGGGTATACGAAAAAACTAAGAAATAAGAAACACTTCACATGTAAAATCTAATTATAATAGCATAAAAAGTCCATTTACCTTAATTATCTGTTCAAACGCTAAGGCAGATTGTAACATCATTGGTCTCTGACTTTGAATCATTTGTTGATCGATAGAATTGTAAAAATGTGCCACCTACAAAGTAAAATTCCAATTAGGAATAATTAATAATAAATAGCAACTTAATTTTAAATTTTTCATTTTTAATTATTTGAATGGAAATATTAACTCTTCTCAATTATAAAATTTAGCAAAAAATTAGTTTTTTATCTCCAATAGAGCACTTACGCATGTATTAACATACAAAAGCAGCAAGTGTAAGTATGTGCTGAGTTCCTATAATCTGCCAAGTCATGTTCTGGTGGGTGATTAAACAAAGACTATAAAACCTAGTCCCTGGAATCAAGAAGTTCACAGCCTCATAGGAAACACAGAGGAAACCAGTAAAGCATGTTAAAGTGCTAAAAAAGTGAACTTATTCTTGCAACTCTAAGAACCTGTTCCTTCGTCAGTATATAACACAATGATTTACCCATTTCTCAGACCAAAACAAACTTTTGAGTTGTCCTTAACGCTTCTCTCACATCCCACACGAGTAGAAGTCTATTGACTGTGCCTTCAAAACATATATTGAATTCAACCACTTCACCCACCTCCATCAATCCCACCCCAATTCAAGCACCCTCAACTCCTGGCAAGACCAGTGCAACAGTATCAGAACTGGTCTGTTTCCAACTGTGGCCCTATGGTCTATTCAAAGCATTCAGAGTAGCCAGAATAGTCCTTCCTTAAACATAAATAGTATCATACCTTTAGCCTATTCAAAACTTTCAAATGACTCCCCAAAATATTTGATAATAAAATGTAAAATCCTAAAATTCTTACCTGAAACCTTCCAATGGTTTCCCAACACACTTAAGAATGAAATCCAAATCTAAAATCCTTACCTTGACACATTATACATAAACTGGCCTTTAGCCCTGCACAAACCCCTCCCTAATTGCACTGCAGTAAAATTGGCCTCCTTGCTGTTTACCTAACTCTAGAGTCTTCCCTAAGAAACTCTGAAAGTCATTCATTCCCTCTGCCTGCAACAGTCTTCCTCCAGATATCTGCATGGTTCTTTCGCTCATTTTATGCCATGTCTCTTCTCAAATATTACATTTTCATTAAGGCCTCCCCTGGCCATTCTGTATAAAATAGCAGTATTTTTCACAGTTCTATTACTGTTTTCTTTTTCTTCAAATATGTGCTTATTACTACCTAACACTGTATTATTCATGCATTTGCTATCTATGTCCCGTAATAGTGTCACTCAGTAAACGTCATTCATTGAATTAATCAATGAATCAAAAAATAGAGATATGTACAAGGTACCATGGTGGACAAAAGAGGACACTGCCAACTCTGTCAGGGAAAAAGGACAGGTTCAGGGAAGAAGATCAAGTGGACACCGTGGAGTGAGTTTAATTAAGGACCTTAAGAAGACTGTCTTAATTTTTATATCCCTAGCATGTCAAAAATTCTTGGCACAGAGCAGGTGCTTAAAAATGTTTCTTAACTAATTTTATAGCAAGTCACTTCTTTCCACTAGTATGCATAAAAATATACTTTATTTCGTGGGGAATAACCACTCTATTTGTTCTGTACCACAACAGCAGTCCCAGAAAAAGCCCAATCAGGAAAACTAGAAACAAAATAATACATAAAATTATAGCAATGTGGCCATACTGTTTTCTATCCAACATCCTACTTCATAGCCCCCACTCTAACTAAATGTGTGCTCATAAGTAAAGGTATACACAATACATTCTCCCAGTTGCTCTTCCAGGGGTAAATACAAATACTATATGATCATTCAAGCATCTTTTGAGCTTTTATTTTGTTAGACTAAATGCTTAGGATAGAGAAGTCAGCAAGCCTCTCTGCTTTGGAATATATAGTCCCTCTATCTGAAATGATCACTCACACTACCTTGTGCTCTTGAGAAAACATATGTATGCTCTTTCAAACTCACATTAAACATCATTCCTCTGTAAAGATTTATCTGGTACTATCTCTACCCTACCCAGGAAAATAATTGAAAATTCCCACCTCTATGCTTTCACAGGACTTTCTGAACATCTATCTATAATATAGTATTCATTAAACACTATATCTACTTGTTGACTATCTGTCATCACTATATGAATTGTAATGGAATAAATATGGGCTTTGGAGTCAGGGAGGCTTGGTATTAAATCCTAACTTCATAACTTACTAGCTGTGTAGTACTGGGAAAACTATGTTACAAATCTGATCCCCAATTAGATCAATGAAAAATGGGGGTGGGGGTACTTGAAATAACATAAATACAGTATCTACCAGAAGCCCTGATATTTAATGAGAACTCAATGTTTAGTTTGCTTTCTCCCACTAGACCAGTGGTTCTCAACCATGACTGATTTGCACCCAAGAGGACATTTGGCAATATTTGGAGATATTTTTGATTGTCAGGACTAGGTACGTGCTACTGGCCAGGGATGCTGCTAAACATCCTACAATGCACAGGACATCCCCCACAAAAAAGAAGTGGTCCAAAAGTACCAAGGCTGAGAAACCCTGTACCAGAGTGTGTCAGTAATATATTCATTTTTATATCCTCACTACACTGTGCCTGGCAGTACAAGTGCTCAAAGAATCTTTATTGGATGAAAGAATGAGAAACCAAATACTCACAAGATACTGTTCCTGCCCTCTGAGATCTATTAATCAAATGAGAGAAAAAATATAAAACTCCAATACTACATAAAAGTGTTCTAAGAGTGATTTTCACACTGCACACAAAATAAGGAACAATCAATTAAAAGAAGACGCCACAATTAAAGTGAGTTGGGAATTAAAGGATAACTTGGAGTTCTTCAATCAGAGGGAAGAGGTATCAGTGCATAATGACAAGTTCAGAGAGGAGCCAAGTTTCATATTACTAAAGCACAGGGTGCAGCATGAGAGGGAAGGTATGGGGAGTGAAGACCACAATCAGTAAGGTCAGCTAGGGTATGATTAAGAAGGGTCTTGTATACATGCTAAGGAGAGAGACAATGAGGTAATAATAGTTGGTTCTGACTCACTCCAATACTGTTCAAGCCACCAGACTGCCTTGTGCCTGCCCTGGACTCTCCAGAAAGATCCAGCATATACACCAGAAATACATCTACACGTGGAACAACTCCTACAGAACACCTACTGAACGCTGGCAGAAGACCTCAGACCTCCCAAAAGGCAAGAAAGTCCCCATGTACCTGGGTAGGGCAAAAGAAAAAAGAATAAACAGAGACAAAAGGATAGGAACGGGACCTGCACCAGTGGGAGGGAGCTGTGAAGTAGGAAAGGTTTCCACACACTAAGAAGCCCCTTCGCGGGCGGAGACTGCGGGAGGCGGAGGGGGGAGCTTCGAGGCCGCGGAGGAGAGCACAGCAACAGGGGTGCGGCAGACAAAGCGGGGAGATTCCCGCACAAAGGATCGCTGCCGACCGGCACTCACCAGCCCGAGAGGCTTGTGTGCTCACCCGCCGGGGCGGGCGGGGCTGGGAGCTGAGGCTTGGGCTTCGGTCAGAGGCAGGGAGAGGACTGGCGTTGGTGGTGTGAACACAGCCTGCAGGGGGTTAGTGCACCACGGCTAGCTGGAAGGGAGTCCGGGGAAAAGTCTGGACCTGCCAAAGAGGCAAGAGGCTTTTTCTTCCCTCTTTGTTTCCCGGTGCGCGAGGAGAGAGAATTAAGAGCGCTACTTAAAGGAGCTCCAGAGACGGGCGCGAGCCGCGGCTAAAAGCGCGGACCCCAGAGAACAGGTCACTATCCACACCCCCCTTCCGGGGAGACTGTGCAGCCCGCCACTGCCAGGGTCCCAGGATCCAGGAACAACTTCCCTGGGAGAACACACAGCGCGCCGCAGGCTGGTGCAACGTTACGCCAGCCTCTGCCGCCACAGGCTGTCCCCGGACTCCGTACCCCTCCCTCCCACCGGCCTGAGTGAGCCAGAGTCCCCGGAGCAGCTGCTCCTTTAACCCTGTCCTGTCTGAGCTAACAACAGACGCCCTCCGGCGACCTACACACAGAGGCGGGGCCAAATCCAAAGCTGAGCTCCGGGAGCTGGAGAACAAAGAAGAGAAAGGGAAATCTCTCCCAGCAGCCTCAGAAGCAGCGGATTAAAGCTCCACAATCAACTTGATGTACCCTGCATCTCTGTAATACATGAATAGAAACGAATCATCCCAAATTGAGGAGGTGGACTTTGAAAGCAAGATTTATTTTTTCCCCTTTTCCTCTTTTTGTGTGTACGTGTATGCTTCTGTGTGAGATTTTGTCTGTATAGCTTTGCTTCCACCATTTATCCTAGGGTCCTATCCGTCCGTTTTTTTTTTTTTCTTTAAAAAATTTTTTTTTCTTAATAATTATTTTTTATTTTAATAACTTTATTTTATTTTATCTTCTTTATTTCTTTCGTTCCTTCCTTCCCTCCCACCTTCCTTCCTCCCTCCCTCCCTTTCTTTCTTTCTTTCTTTCGTTCTTTCTTTCCTTTCTTTCATTCTTTCTTTCTTTCTACTTTTTCTCCCTTTTATTCTGAGCCATGTGGATGAAAGGCTCTTGGTGCTGCAGCCAGGAGTCAGTGCTATTCCTCTGAGGTGGGAGAGCCAACTTCAGGACACTGGTCCACAAGAGACGTCCCAGCTCCACATAATATCAAATGGCGAAAATCTCCCAGAGATCTCCATCTCAACACCAGCACCCAGCTTCACTCAACAACCAGCAAGCTACAGTGCTGGACACCCTATGCCAAACAACTAGCAAGACAGGAACACAACCACACCCATTAGCAGAGAGGCTGCCTAAAATCATAAGAAGTCCACAGACACCCCAAAACACACCAACAGACGTGGACTTTCCCACCAGAAAGACAAGATCCAGCCTCATCCACCAGAACACAGGCACTAGTCCCCTCCACCAGGAAGACTACACAACCCACTGTGAACCAACCTTAGCCACTGGGGACAGACACCAAAAACAACGGGAACTACAAACCTGCAGGCTGCAAAAAGGAGACCCCAAACACAGTAAGATAAGCAAAATGAGAAGACAGAAAAACACACAGCAGATGAAGGAGCAAGATAAAAACGCACGAGACCTAAAAAATGAGGAGGAAATAGGCAGTCTACCTGAAAAAATAATTCAGAATAATGATAGTAAAGATGATCCAAAATCTTGGAAACAGAATAGACAAAATGCAAGAAACATTTAACAAGGACCTAGAAGAACTAAAGATGAAACAAGCAACGATGAACACAATAAATGAAATTAAAAATACTCTAGATGGGATCAATAGCAGAATAACTGATGCAGAAGAACGGATAAGTGACCTGGAAGATAAAATAGTGGAAATAACTACTGCAGAGCAGAATAAAGAAAAAAGAATGAAAAGAACTGAGGACAGTCTCAGAGACTTCTGGGACAACATTAAACGCACCAACATTCGAATTACAGGGGTTCCAGAAGAAGAAGAGAAAAAGAAAGGGACTGAGAAAATATTTGAAGAGATTATAGTTGAAAACTTCCCTAATATGGGAAAGAAAATAGTTAATCAACTCCAGGAAGCACAGAGAGTCCCATACAGGGTAAATCCAAGGAGAAACACACCAAGACACATATTGATCAAACTGTCAAAAATTAAATACAAAGAAAACATATTAAAAGCAGCAAGGGAAAAACAACAAATAACACACAAGGGAATCCCCATAAGGCTAACAGCTGATCTTTCAGCAGAAACTCTGCAAGCCAGAAGGGACTGGCAGGACATATTTAAAGTGATGAAGGAGAAAAACCTGCAACCAAGATTACTCTACCCAGCAAGGATCTCATTCAGATTTGATGGAGACATTAAAACCTTACAGACAAGCAAAAGCTGAGAGAGTTCAGCACCACCAAACCAGCTTTACAACAAATGCTAAAGGAACTTCTCTAGGCAAGAAACACAAGAGAAGGAAAAGACCTACAATAACGAACCCAAAACAATTTAGAAAATGGGAATAGGAACATACATATCGATAATTACCTTAAATGTAAATGGACTAAATGCTCCCACCAAAAGATTGGCTGAATGGATACAAAAACAAGACCCATATATATGCTGTCTACAAGAGACCCACTTCAGACCTAGAGACACATACAGACTGAAAATAAGGGGATGGAAAAACATATTCCATGCAAATGGAAACCAAAAGAAAGCTGGAGTAGTAATTCTCATATCACACAAAATAGACTTGAAAATAAAGACTATTAGAAGAGACAAAGAAGGACACTACATAATGATCAAGGGATCGATCCAAGAAGAAGATATAACAATTGTAAATATTTATGCACCCAACATAGGAGCACCTCAATACATAAGGCAAATAGTAACAGCCATAAAAGGGGAAATCGACAGTAACACATTCATAGTAGGGGACTTTAACACCCCACTTTCACCAATGGACAGATCATCCAAAATGAAAATAAATAAGGAAACAAAAGCTTTAAATGATACATTAAACAAGATGGACTTAATTGATATTTATAGGACATTCCATCCAAAAACAACAGAATACACATTTTTCTCAAGTGCTCATGGGACATTCTCCAGGATAGACCATATCATGGGACACAACTCAAGCCTTGGTAAATTTAAGAAAACTGAAATTGTATCAACTATCGTTTCCGACCACAACGCTATGACACCAGATATTAATTACAGGAAAAGATCTGTAAAAAATACAAACACATGGAGGCTAAACAATACACTACTTAATAATGAAGTGATCACTGAAGAAATCAAAGAGGAAATAAAAAGATACCTAGAAACAAATAACAATGGAGACACGACAACCCAAAACCTATGTGATACAGCAAAAGCAGTTCTAAAAGGGAAGTTTATAGCAATACAATCCTACCTTAAGAAACAGGAAACATCTCGAATAAATAACCTAACCTTGCACCTAAAGCAATTAGAGAAAGAAGAACAAAAAAAACCCCAAAGTTCGCAGAAGGAAAGAAATCATAAAGATCAGATCAGAAATAAATGAAAAAGAAATGAAGGAAACAATAGCAAAGATCAATAAAACTAAAAGCTGGTTCTTTGAGAAGATAAAATAGATAAACCATTAGCAAGAAGGAAAGAAATCATAAAGATCAGATCAGTAATAAATGAAAAAGAAATGAAGGAAACAATAGCAAAGATCAATAAAACTAAAAGCTGGTTCTTTGAGAAGATAAACAAAACAGATAAACCATCAGCCAGACGCATCAAGAAAAACAGGGAGAATACTCAAATCAATAGAATTAGAAATGAAAAAGGAGAAGTAACAACTGACACTGCAGAAATACAAAAGATCATGAGAGATTACTACAAGCAACTCTATGCCAATAAAGTGGACAACCTGGAAGAAATGGACAAATTCTTAGAAATGCACAACCTGCCAAGACTGAATCAGGAAGAAATAGAAAATATGAACAGACCAATCACAAGCACTGAAATTGAAACTGTGATTAAAAATCTTCCAACAAACAAAAGCCTAGGACCAGATGGCTTCACAGGCGAATTCTATCAAACATTTAGAGAAGAGCTAACACCTATCCTTCTCAAACTCTTCCAAAATATAGCAGAGAGAGGAACACTCCCAAACTCATTCTACGAGGCCACCATCACCCTGATACAAAAACCAGACAAGGATGTCACAAAGAGAGAAATTTACAGGTCAATATCACTGATGAGCATAGATGCAAAAATCCTCAACAAAATACTAGCAAACAGAATCCAACAGCACATTAAAAGGATCATACACCATGACCAAGTGGGGTTTATTCCAGGAATGTAAGGATTCTTCAATATTCACAAATCAATCAACGTGATACACCATATTAACAAATTGAAGGAGAAAAACCATATGTTCATCTCAATAGATGCACAGAAAGCTTTCAACAAAATTCAACACCCATTTATGATAAAAACACTGCAGAAAGTAGGCATAGAGGGAACATTCCTCAACATAATAAAGGCCATATATGACAAGCCCACAGTCAACATCATCCTCAATGCTGAAAAACTGAAAGCATTTCCACTAAGATCAGGAACAAGACAAGGTTGCCCACTCTGACCACTCTTATTGAACATAGTTTTGGAAGTTTTAGCCACAGCAATCAGAGAAGAAAAGGAAATAAAAGGAATCCAAATTGGAAAATAAGAAGTAAAGTTGTCACTGTTTGCAGATGACATGATACTATACATAGAGAATCCTAAATATGCTACCAGAAGAGTACTAGAGCTAATCAATGAATTTGGTAAAGTAGCAGGATACAAAATTAATGCACAGAAATCTCTGGCATTCCTATACACTAATGATGAAAAATCTGAAAGTGAAATCAAGAAAACACTCCCATTTACCACTGCAACAAAAAGAATAAAATATCTAGGAATAAACCTACCTACGGAGACAAAAGACCTGTTTGCAGAAAATTTTAAGACACTGATGAAAGATATTAAAGATGATACAAATAGATGGAGAGATATACCATGTTCTTGGATTGGAAGAATCAACATTGTGAAAATGACTCTACTACCCAAAGCAATCTACAGATTCAATGTAATCCCTATCAAATTACCAATGGTATTTTTCACAGAACTAGAACAAAAAATTTCACAATTTGTATGGAAACACAAAAGACCCCAAATAGCCAAAGCAATCTTGAGAACGAAACACGGGGCTGGAGGAATCAGGCTCCCTGACATCAGACTATACTACAAAGCTACAGTAATCAAGACAGTATGGTACTGGCACAGAAACAGAAAGATAGATCAATGGAACAGGATAGAAAGCACAGAGATAAACCCACACACATACGGTCACCTTACCTTTGATAAAGGAGGCAGGAATGTACAGTGGAGAAAGGACAGCCTCTTGAATAAGTGGTGCTGGGAAAACTGGACCGGTACATGTAAAAGTATGAGATTAGATCACTCCCTAACACCATACACAAAAATAAGCTCAAAATGGATTAAAGACCTAAATGTAAGGCCAGACACTATCAAACTCTTAGAGGAAAACATAGGCAGAACACTCTATGACATAAATCACAGCAAGATCCTGTTGGACCCATCTCCTAGAGAAATGGAAAGAAAAACAAAAATAAACAAATGGGACCGAATGAAACTTCAAAGCTTTTCCACAGCAAAGGAAACCATAAACAAGACCAAAAGACAACCCTCAGAATGGAGAAAATATTTGCAAATTAAGCAACTGACAAAGGATTAATCTCCAAAATTTACAAGCAGCTCATACAGCTCAATAACAAAAAAACAAACAAGCCAATTCAAAAATGGGCTGAAGACCTAAATAGACATTTCTCCAAAGAAGATATACAGACTGCCAACAGACACATGAAAGAATGCTCAACATTATTCATCATCAGAGAAATGCAAATCAAAACTACAATGAGATATCATCTCACACCAGTCAGAATGGCCATCATCAAAAAATCTAGAAAGAATAAATGCTGGAGAGGGTGTGGAGAAAAGGGAACACTCTTGCACTGCTGGTAGGAATGTGAATTGGTACAGCCACTATGGAGAACAGTATGGAGGTTCCTTAAAAAACTACAAATAGAACTACCATATGACCCAGCAATCCCACTACTGGGCATATACCCTGAGAAAACCATAATTCAAAAAGAGTCATGTACCAAAATGTTCACTGTAGCTCTATTTACAATAGCCTGGAGGTGGAAACAACTTAAGTGTCCATCATCGGATGAATGGATAAAGAAGATGTGGCACACATATACAATGGAATATTACTCAGCCATAAAAAGAAACGAAATTGAGCTATTTGTAAAGAGGTGGATGGACCTAAAGTCTGTCATACAGAGTGAAGTAAGTCAGAAAGAGAAAAACAAATACCGTATGCTAACACGTATATATGGAATTTAAGGAAAAAAAATGTCATGAAGAATCTAGGGGTAAGACAGGAATAAAGACACAGACCTACTAGAGAATGGACTTGAGGATATGGGGAGAGGGAAGGGTAAGCTGTGACAAAATGCGAGAGTGGCATGGACATATATACACTACCAAACGTAAAATAGGTAGCTAGTGGGAAGCAGCCGCATAGCACAGGCAGATCAGCTTGGTGCTTTGTGACCACCTAGAGGGGTGGGATAGGGAGGGTGGGAGGGAGGGAGACGCAAGAGGGAAGAGATATGGGAACATACATATAACTGATTCATTTTGTTATAAAGCAGAAACTAACACACCATTGTAAAGCAATTATACTCTAATAAAGATGTAAAAAGAAAATGGTTTTAAACAGGTAAATGATTTGACGGCAGTGTGCTTCAGGTAGACCAAGGAAATGACCACAAAGACCAGTCCATCAGCTCAGTAATTTTCTAAGAATATGCCCCTAGAAGGCAGACAGAGGCCCTTAATTAGAAAGCCCTTTAAGATCTAGTAACATAAAAGAAGAATAAAAGAGAAAATAATATTCTATTTTTCTAAATGACTTTAGAATGAAAAGCAGTAACAGTAATCCCTCAAATTAATAAAAGTCCCATATAGGGGATTACAAAGTAAATTTTGTAATGCAGTCATTTAGCAAACCGTAACTTCACAAGACTTAATTGTGCTATTCTATTAGCCTAACAAAATCAAAAGCAGAAAGCAAAGCCCTTAAAATACTCTAATGTAATGAACTCAGAATAGCCATGTTTTCAAAAATATCATTTCTTACTTGTTTCAGAATAATTGCTTGCTTGCAGAATTTCTGTGCAATGTTTGCAACTTGCTGTATTTTTGCAGGAATAACAAAGCCAAGTGCAGAAAGCTGACGAACTTCTCTCTGAAGAATCACCAACCGATCTGAATAATGCACTTTTAATGATCCATCATTAGGATCCAACTCCATAATGTGACTATTAGCCTCAATACTACAATACGAAATAAATAACTTTTTAAATTTCATGTTCTCACTCTTTTGACGAAAAACATAATTTTATACTTACAGAAAAGTTGTAAAAACTATTAACTCAAAGTAAAAATAAGATTTTAATTATAGTTTTTAAGTTATATTTTTTTCACACAGTATTTCACAATTCAGATCTTGATAACAAACTACAATATCCAAAATATACCATCATATCGATATTTCAACCAAGCAGCTTTTGAAGTCAGAAAAATCAATCTCTTAACCTTCAGCTAAGACTCAAAATAGACATCAAATCCATCATAAAGAGAAAAGGCTTTTATTCATTTTCTAAAAGGTATCTTAGATTTTTAGTCAGCCTACTTGGTTCTTTAATACTCCCATTAAAGGATCAATAATAAATAACATCAAAATACTAGGAGTAGAGATACTCAAATGTTTCATTCTTCTACTCTTCCTTTCACTATGTAAAGACTGTCTTTTCTTTGTGTTTCTTCTAAAAGCCACAATAGCAAATTTTACATTGGGGCACTCAAGTCTCCATGGACTGTGAAAATGCTGTGGGAAATTAAAAGCATTATGTTTTCATGACCCTTCTTTCAGGATCATGTTTATATAATGCTTTCTTTCAAATCACTTTCACAATTAGGAGAACTTGCAGGTCTTAGAAAGTTACTGAAAAGCAAAGAACAAATCTATTCAGCCTACTTAATAATGCATAAAACAAAGCATAATAAAAAGCAGATACTTTAAAATGTCTTAAAATAATAATTTAGCCCAAACTGTCCTATAAGAAGATAAAGTCTATCAGAAAATTGTAACAGTGACACTTTTTGCCTTTATTTGAAACCAATATTCACAATTAGTTTCTACATACCAGCATATACTGAAATATGTTCCAAAACACTCTTGATTCTATGCAACAATGATGGGTTTTACCCAAAAAAAAGTGAGAGTCAGAAGTTTCATCACCAAATGAGGAAAAAAATAGGTTGAATAAAGTTAAACAGCTTTTTTGACTGCAGATCTCAGTCCTTTTGGTACTCTGTCTTACACAGTGGATCTCCACCAGAGCCGTAGTGATAAACGTGCAAATTCTCCAAAATTAATTGACTATAGAACTCTTTACTTTTTTGCGGGGGGGGGGGGCAGTGGATCATCTCTAATATTTTAGGTTCAGGGTAGAAAGGGAAAGAGTTAAATGACATAAAGTTATAATCATTATGCCTTATCACCTTTGGTTCTTTCATTCTTCTTCCAAAACCAAAATGCAAGATAAAAGAAAAAAAATTATTCATTCAGTTTAGGAAGCTACCACTTTTGGCCTAATTATTCATTGCAGCAGTACAGGGAAAACAAACAGAATTTCATATTATGACCAAAGTTACTTTTAAAAAGTAACAAGTTTCTAAAAACTAAAACATGGCAAGTTTCTAAAATTACAGACAATAATATAATGGGGAAAGTTGACCTGAACAAATAAACAATGGTTTTTCTAGGCCATCCATTTTAAATACCCATTGGAATAATTAGGTTAACCTATTAAATTACATTCAATATAGCTTAATAAATATTTACCAAATCCTTATTATGTTGGACAACATGAAGAAATATTCTTCATCTCAAGGAGCTTAAAAATAACAAAATTTTAGTTTACAATATGTACGGGGGGTATATAATATTAATGCAAAAAGGTAGGAAAACATATGTATACCAGTAACAAAAAAACATGGGAGCATGAAAGCCTAATTCCAAAATAAGAATCTGCAGTTCTGCGGAATAGATATGAGAAGCCAAAGGAAGGCAGTCAAAGTTTCCAACCTTAATGACTTAAAAGTTGATCATCAAAACCTAAACTGGCTTCCCTGGTGGCACAGTGGTTGAGAGTCCACCTGCCAATGCAGAAGCCACAACAGTGAGAGGCCCGCATACCGCAAAAAAAAAAACCTAAACAAGGGTTTCCCAGGTGGTGCAGTGGTTGCGAGTTCGCCTGCCAATGCAGGGGACATGGGTTCGTGCCCCAGTCCGGGAGGATCCCACATGCCACGGGGCAGCTGGGCCCGTGGGCCATGGCCACTGAGCCTGCGCGTCCGGGGCCTGTGCTCCGCAGTGGGAGAGGCCACAACGGTGAAAGGCCTGCGTACCGCAAAAAAAAAAAAAAAAAACTAAACAAAAAAAAAATTCTAAAAGCATCAGCAAGTTTGGAGAAAGGAGAGAGGAGTAGAGATGATTAATTACATCTTGTCATTTGGATTAATAACACAAGAAAAAAGATTCTTGTGTAGATTTCACTGTTTAGTATACTTATACTTACCACAAACCAGATTGGGAATCAGA
The DNA here is from genome assembly GCF_005190385.1 of Monodon monoceros. NCBI lineage: Eukaryota > Metazoa > Chordata > Mammalia > Artiodactyla > Monodontidae > Monodon > Monodon monoceros. The sequence continues at coordinate 29,502,079 of NW_021703784.1, forward strand.
CAAGCCAGATTGAATATCCCTGGACCAATCATCAAATTGTTCTTGTTCATATAGTTTAAACTGGTCTAAGAGATCTTCAGCACTTCGATGGAAAGATCGAAATCCTGACAAGTCAGATAAAAGAGCCTCTGCAATCTTGATAGTATCATCTGCCTTAAAGAGCCAAATTACAAGAATATTTATTATTTAAATTCTAACAAAATTAGCATAAAATCAGCTCTCTTCTCTGTTCTGTGATTCAGAAATTATTTTCCCATTCATCTGTAAACAGTAAAATAGAAGATTTGCCAGTGAATTTAAGAATATCAACCCCTACTTTGCTTCTGAATTATACAACCTCAGAATAGCAACACAGAAGATAACACATACAAGGCATAATTTGAAGGGTACAATAAGGGAAATTCAGGTGAAACTCCAAGAATTCAGCAATACTCCTAAATATGTTATGCAATAATTTGAGCCCTTTATTAAATGCTGTGGTTAACAGCTCAAACAACAATTAGGCCAATTTGGATGCCAATTAAAGAAGAGAAATGCCTTCCTCCACAAGTATACAAAGAAGACTGTCGCAACTTGGAAAGCTGACTAACAAATTTAGGCAAAATATTACAGAAAAAACATCAAAATATAAACTTGAATAAATAGAACTCTCAAATATGCTAGCCTTTATAACACTCTATATTTGCTTGCTCTTAATCATACATTAAAACCAATTAATATTTATTACATGAGTCGAATGCAAGATAGTGTACCACATACTAATTAGTAAGCACATAAGATTCTTAGATCAACTTTGATAATATTAAAATAATAGTCCTTTAATTCTATAAATTGCTGCCACAACGTTAGGCAATACCATAATTACCTTTCACCATTCCGTTAACTTCCTTTCAACGTAGGATGATGTATTTACATAAACACACTTGCAGATAGACTTTGTACGTACCAAAATTCTACAGATACACTTCAAAGAATTAAAAAATCCTTTGAAATTTATATATTTTTCACTTTTTCAGAGTTCTACATTTTCACATGAAAATTAGATGAAAATGCAAGGAAAACAGAGAATGTTTTCTTAATGTTTTCACTACAGTTCTAGAGTGCCTTCTACATTAATTTAGCACATTTTACAATTAGTATTCTTCAACATTTATTAAAACTAATACCTTCATTTCCAACTGACGAACCCAAACTATATTATTGACAACTTCTGAAAGGTTTTTGCCAGAAAGTGGTCCAGATGCATCACCAGGAATTCCACGGCATCGGTTTTCAAAATCTAATCGAAAGTCTATAAAATTTAAATCAAATAAATGATTACACACATTCAGTGAAGATTTCCTAAATGCCTTCCATGTACCAAACACTATGTCAAATATTATGAATAGAAAAATAGTAACAGTTGGTCCTTTACCCTCAGGGACCTCACCACACATCAAGTGAGAGAAAGAAAATAACCAGTTAATTCAAGAAACCTGTCATTTATTACAGAAATAGTAAATTAACCTTCAACATACAGATGTCATAAAATATAATATCTTAATCCTAAGTGGTATACAACAAAGGAAAAAGCAATCTACAAAAATATTTTTTCAAGCAAACACTATAATCTCTGATACACTTTTACCTTTAACTGAGTCCATAAGTCTTGCCAATAAAGTTTCTCTTTCTAGCATCAATTCTTTGCTTATGGTTGGACGCTTCACCAACTCTTTATATTTCAGAAATGCTTGAAGAAGCTAATATGAAACAAATAAGTATATGTTCATCCCAAGTGAATCGACTAGGTAAAAACATGAGTATCTCCTCAAATAGCTTAAGGGAAATATTAGAAGTTAAATATTTCAATATTTTACCTGCTGTGGACTATCCTGAATTTCTGAAATATAATTTTTTAATTTTCCTGCTATTTTTTGTTCCACAGGCGCAATAATTTTTTCATATTGAGACACTGCAGCTTTCCATAAAGGCTAAACAAATTAACAATATTGTTAGACTTTAATATTTTTAAAATCGGCCTTTAAAAAGAACAACACAAACAGGAAATTATGTAGACAAACACATATATATTCAACCTCAGTATATGGATTATATTGCACAGGATTCAGGCCAGTAAAAGGTTCAAATACTCGAGCCAAGCATATGATTTTCTCATCAGTGGCAGGTGAAAAATAGAGAAGTTTCTCACGAATTGTTCTAAGAGCCAAGACCTAAAACATAAAATATTAAAACAACAAATTTATTTAAATCAATACATCAGCACAAATAGTCTAAAATCTAAAGATATTGGGCAAGAATTTCTTTAACCTAGATTCTCTGAAATGAACAATAAATCTGAACTGTAATCTTGGTTATTACTACTCATCAATAATCAAAGTGATACTCAAAGACATACTGTATCATCACACTACTATCAATCAATGTGCTCAAATCTAGTTAACATATATAAAATCTAAGTATTTTTAAACTATGTTTAAAGCTCATTTAGGTAAAGTTTTAGAGTCTCTCCTTACTATAGTAAAAATTTCTGATTTCCATTATTCTGCCTTAAATTGCACTTCTAATAATGAAACAATATGTTAACAACTCCATTATGTATAATCTATTAACAGCTGGAAAACAATTTATTTCATTTTGTATTTAAAATTTCTACCAACCATCAAAAGGTAATCCAAAAGGCTAAGTAAAAATGCTATAATCTTCCATTTGAGTTGAAAATATCAGAACTCATGATTTATTTTGATAAAAACAAAAGTACCAATTTAACAATGCTGTCTACTGAGACAGCCTAAAAGCATTGATAATTAAATAACATTTACCACTTCCTCAACCAGATTGTTGTTGCTAAATACCATTTTCCACTGATAAGAACAAGGACCTTTGGAGAAATGACTAATTCCAGGTATGAAACAGAAAATGTAGATGGGCCAGTACATTTTGAGGGGCCAGAATGTAAGGAAGTTATCAAAGAAATACTGGATGCATGTCAAAAATGACACAGAGCCAGTGTAAAGGGGTACTCACTGTCCAACGATGGGACAATTTGAATACAGTAATAATAACTATGATAAAAACTACAATGGGTTGAAACTCATAAAATATAAAAAATCATAGGTTCATAATGATACTATTAAAAAAGCATTTCATTGATTGCCTATGGAACTTACTGATACTAACTTATTGTTCATTGTACTAAAATGATAAATAAAAACTAATTGTCTATACTACCATTCCTATACAAACTATATTTCAGGGTCACTAAAAAACTGATGAAGACAAGTTCTTCCAACATCACTTAATAAATGCAGAAAGAACAACAGAATTAGAAAATCATCATTTTCCAACTCCTCATGATAAATCATTCAGAAAAAGCTGATGAAGAACGTTATAACAGATGGATCAGGCTAATCATACATGAACCCACAGATCAAACTTAACTCATGAAAGTGGGAAAACCAGACATTACCTGCCTCCTCTAATGTATAAGAACTATATAGTACTGCCTGTGAAGCAACCTGGTTCAAGTAAACCAACATTTAGTAACTAAAAAAATTTCTGAGACAATCAGGAAACTTGAATATTGATTAGATACATAATGATATTAAGAAATTATTGTCATTTTGTTGGGGGTGATATTGGTATTATGATTATGTTTTAAGGGTAAAAGTATAAGATTTCTTGGATTGGCTTTAAAAATACTCCAGCAAAAAAACGGAAAGCAGGGGAGACAAAGATGGAACAGGAACTGAACATTGTCAGTGGCTGCTGAAACTGAGTGATGTATACACTGACATCCACTATACTATGTTACTTTTGTGTGTGTTTGAAATTTCTCATAATGAAAAGGTTTAAAAACACAACAACAGGAATTCCCTGTTGGTCCAGTGGTTTCACTGCCTGGGCCTAGGTTCAGTCCCTAGTCTGGGAACTAATAAGATACCCCAAACTGGACAGCATGGCCAAAAAAAAAATACAACAAAAAATCCCCAAGAACAATGGTTCCCTTAAGCCCAAAGGGAAAAAGTCACTTTGCAATCTTCACATATTCTCATTTTGCCTGCCCCTTCAAGCTAAACATCTAAGTTCTATACTGAAACTCATAACTTACATAAATTAAGCAGCTGTTTCAAATATTTCCACTGAGTACTCCCTGAAAAGCTGTCTCCGCTTGTAAAAATTTCAATAGCCAAGAGAAAGTCTGAGAGCTTCCATACCTAGACAAATGGGTTGACTGTCTTTTTACAACAAAGAAGAACAAAATAAAAGTTCACAACTTACAAACTGAATAGCCACAAACCAAAAAAAAAGAAAGGAAGTGGAAACCAGCACTTAGTACCCACTGGGCACCTGGTACTGTACCACACAACTTCATAAGTCATCTCATATGAACTTTACCTCTTATTCTCTCCCAAAAGTCTAAACAAGTTCTATCAGATGTGTAGGTCTTATTAATTATAAAACACATTCTCAAACAAGTGAGGACCTACTTCACACTTAAAACAAAGATCCAAATAATCAAATATACCTCTTCAAGGCGTTTGCCAAGTTTGTCAAGTGTTTCAGGAAAATATTTTTCATTTTTCCACGGATGAGGTACATAGCGCTGCCACACCTGACCTGTTAGATGACTACAGGCAATAACCCACTGTTCACAAATTGAAATCCCAGCTTTCATATTTTCCTTCACAAGATAATAAGGATCTTCCCATAGGTTCAAAGTTCCCAACTTTTTCTGAACAAATCTTCCAAAGGAGCCACCTAATAACACGTAAAACAAACTTTTTAATGAACATATCTTTTTATCAAATAATTATGAAACATATGCTTTTTACAAAATTAAAATAATACACAAATTAGCAAACCAAGGATCTAAGAAATACCACATCCACATCTTTAGACGGGCACTGTTAATAACAAATATTTTTTAAAAACACACATACACACACATATTTGTATTTCTGCATCTTTCAATATATCACACATTTCTTTGAAGTATAGAAATATATACACATTTTTTTAAAGACTGCAGAGCCCACAGTATGGACATAGCATTACATAACCAATTCTCAATTGCTATTTGTTTCTAGTCTCATTTTACAAACAATGCTGTAATAAATATCCTTTTACATACACATTTATGTACTTGTCTAACATTTTCTTAGGATAACAATGAGAAAGGTATATTCTGGGTCAAAAAGTATATGTATTTTTAATGTCAACAGATAACCCAATGTATATTAAACTTTCCAGTTCATTACAAAATAAAGTCTAAATTAATACATAGATAGTGACGAAAAATCTATGTTAATTTAGTTATATTATAGTCAAAGAATCTGACACTATGATTTAAATTAACCAACTATGTACAAATATCTACTTAAATAATCCTATATGATTTGCTCTAAGAGTTACTTTAAGCAACAATTACTGTATTCAGGAACATTTTAGGTAAAAAAAGAAAACAAAATAACTCAGGCTTCCAAAATTGCAAAAGTTTATTTCTTTATTAGTACCTATAATATCTAAGAGATGTAACATTCGTGACTCAGGATAATGATCATGTTCTGTCTGTCTCCACACATCATCTACAACATCCCGAGTTGTCTCCACCAAGTCAACCACTTCCAGTAAGGACAGACCATCCAAGTTATAAAACTCCTAAAACCAAAATGCATTCATTTTTAAACATAATCATATTTGTACCTTGGGCAATATAGTCAAAATGTTCTCAGACTTTTTCAAACGCTACATCTCTAATATCTGCCATATTATTTTCTCCTCTTCTTCTATCATATGATATATTACTTCTTTAAACAAATACCCTATAAGTTTCTTCACAAACATAAATTTCATGAAAGCCAGAAGGAAAAATAAGAATTACATAAACTCTATAAATTTATTTTTACCCTTGGCCTAATTTCCTTTAAATTCGGGACATTTCTTTTATTTATCTAATAGAAATGGCCTTAACACCATATGTACACTACCCATTTCACCTCATATATCTTTATTGATTCATTTCCTGGGTTGCACAATGTTACCAATAATACAAACATAGTACATGGTATATCACTGCTAGGAAAAAAGTTTTAAACCATTTCAAACACTTCATTCAAATGATATTAATGAAATAATATTGGGAATGAATAAAAAATTACTAAATATTTATTTTGAAAATATTTATTTTGAAAAGAATAGATTTTGTAAAAAACACTCAAAATGGTCACTTATTTAACCTCTCCATAGATACACCAAGGAATAATCAATCTAATAAGTATCAAACTAAGACTTTTTATATTTCAGATTCCTCCAAAATGCTAATTTGAATAAAGTAAACAATTTTTCCAAAGAACATATTACCTGCACAGGATAAACCTCTGTTAGTAGGAGGTTTCTGTTTTTTTTCCTATCTACCTGCAGGAAAGTAATTATGTTTTTGAGAAAAATATTTTCTAGAGATTAGAGTTTAACTTTTTTAAAAGTTTGGACTTCTAAGTTGCACTCAGTTTAAATACATATCTTAAGTAAACCCTGCTACATCTGAAGAATATATTTTGTCCAGAACCATCAAGTAATGATTTTAAAACAGAGATAAATCTAGTAAAAATTGAATGCTAAGGTACTTCTATCAAAACCTGATATATAACTATGTATGAATCACGTACTCTTGCAACTGTTTCAAATAATTCTTTAAAATAACTGGCTCTTTCTTTACTAATCTGTTTACTTCCACGATGAGCTTGTTCTATCCAAAACTGGAACTCATCACTTGGTGTAAGAATACCTAAAAAGTGAGAAGGAAAAATTAGAAATATCAACTGTTATCATGCTGATCATTTTGAAATGTAAAGAAATATTGAAACACTATATTGTGCAACAGGAACTAACATAGTTTTGTAAGTCAGTTACACTTCAAAATCTCACAAACAAATAAACTCATAGAAAAAGAGATCAGATTGCTGGTTAACAGAGGTGGGGGTGGGGAGAGGGGGAATTGGATGAAGGTGCTCAAAAGGAACAAACTACTAGTTATAAGATAAATGAGTACTAAAGATATAATGTACAACATGATATATATAATTAATACTGCTTTATGTTATGTATGAAAGTTCTTAAGAGAATAAATGCTGAGATTTCTCCTCATAAGGAAAAAATTTTTGTTTCTATTTCTTTAATTTTGTATCTATATGACATAATAGATGTTCACTAAACTTACTGTGAATATCATTTCATGATGTATATAAGTCAAATCATTATACTGTACACTTTAAACTTACACAGGGCTGTATGTCAATTATCTCAATAAAACTAGAAGAAGAAAGAAAGAAAGAAAGGAAGGAAGGAAGAAAAAAAAAGAATAGAATCATTTGAAAATGAAAAGCCAGCAAGTCACTGGTTTCATTTGCTGATTTTGCACATTTCTGTATTCTTAAGGATGCACAGAAAATAATTTTTACAATTTCTGTGAACAAAAACAAACTACAAAAACAACCCCAAAACAATTAACAAAATGGCAATCAGTACACACTTATCAATAATTACTTTAAATTGGCTGAATGGATACAAAAACAAAACCCATATATATGTTGCCTGCTAGAGACCTGCTTCAGATCTAAAGCCACACTCAGACTGAAAGGGGATGGGAAAACGTATTCCATGCAAATGGCAATCAAAAAGCAACACTTACATCAGATAAAAAAAGACTTTAAAGACTATCACACATGATGCTGTGGTACAAACTTTCTGTATGGCTTTTCTTATAGTCCAATTAATTACTAAAAAGCGTCCCTACAAGGATAAATAAAAACACTGCAAAAGGAATACTTGATGTCTTTTAACTTTTTTGGGTTTTTTTGCAGTACGTGGCCTCTCACTGTTGTGGCCTCTACCGTTGCAGAGCACAGGCTCTGGACATGCAGGCTCAGCAGCCATGGCTCACAGGCCCAGCTGCTCTGCAGCATGTGGGATCCTCCCAGACCGGGGCACAAACCCATGTCCCCTGCATTGGCAGGCAGACTCTCAACCACTGCACCACCAGGGAAGCCCCCTTTTAACTTTTGATTTTAAAAAAATATTAAAACACTGATTTTAACTCTTATTTATGTGGAAAATTATCTCTATAAGAAAATCTGAGTTGGAATAAAGTAAATTTGCCTAATTACAGTCAAAAAAAAAAAAGATTTTCACAAATGATAAAGAATGATATTACATACTGATCAAGGGATCAATCTAAGAAGATATAACACAATGTAAGTATATATCCATCAAACATAGGAGCACCTAATACATAAAGCAAATATTAATAGACATAAAGGGAGAAACTGACAGTAATAAATTCATAGTAGGGAACTTTAACATCCCACTTACATCAATGGACAGATCATCCAGACAGAAAATCAATAAAGAAACAATGGCCTTAAACAACACATTAGATGAAATAAACTTAATATATATATATATAGAACATTCCATCCACAAGCAGCAGAATATACATTTATTTCAAATGCACATGGTACATTCTCCAGGACAGATCACATGCTAGGCCACAAAAATAAGATGCAGCAAATTTAAAGAAAAGTGAAATCATATCAAGCATCTTTTCTGACCACAATGCTCTAAGACTGGAAATCAACTAGAAGGAAAAAACTGCAAAAACCACACAAATATGTAGAGACTAAATAACATGCTACAATCAATGGATCACAGAGGAAAAATCAAAAAATACCTGAAGAAAAATGAAAATAAAAACACAACAATCTAAAATCTACATGATGCAGCAAAAGCAATTCTAAGAGTCAAGTTTATAGCAATACAAGCCTACTTCATGAAATAAGAAAAATCTCAAATAAACAACTTAACCTTACACCTAAAGGAACTAGAAAAAAGAAGAACAGGCAAAACCAAAAGTTAGCAGAAAGCAAGAAATCATAAAGATCAGAGCAGAAATAAATGAAACAGAGACTAAAAAAAAAAAGAAAAAATAGAAAAGATCAATGAAACTAAGAGCTGGTTCTTTGAAAAATTAAACGTCACTGACAAACTTTGCCACACTCATCAAGAAAAAAAGAGAGAGGGCCCAAATCAATAAAAAGAAGTTACAGCTGACACCACAGATATAGAAAGGATCATAAGATATTATTAAGAAAAATTATACACTGATAAAATGAACAACCTATAAGAAAAGGACAAATCCCTAGAAATGTACAGTTTCCCAAGACTGAACAAGGAAGAAATAGAAAATATGAGTAGACCAATTACCAGTAATGAAATTGAATCATTTCATTACTAGTAATTGTAAAAAATAACTCCAAAAAACAGAAGTCCAGAACTAGATGGCTTCGCATCACATGGTTTGGTGAATTCTACCAAATATGTAGAGAAGGGTTAACACCTATCATACTCAAATTATTCCCAAAAACTGCAGAGGAAGATATGCTTCCATACTCATTTTCCAAAGCCAGCATCTCCCTAAAATCAGAACCAAAGATATCACACACACACACAAAAAAAGAAAATTACAGGCCAATATGATGAACTGATGAATACAGATGCAAAATTCCTCAACAAAATATTAGCAAACCAAATTCAACAATACATTAAAGGTTCATATACCACAATCAAGTGGGTTTTATCACAGGGATGCAAGGATGATTCAAATCCAAAGATCAATCAATGTGATATACCACATTAACAAATTGAAGAATAAAAATCATATGACCATCTCAATAGATACAGAAAAAATTTGACAAAAGTCAGCATCCATTTATGATTAAAAACTCTCAACAACAAAGTGGATATAGAGGGAACATACCTCAACATAATAACATATATGATAAGCCCACAGCTAACATCATACTCAACGGTGAAAAGCTGAAAGCAGCTCCTCTAACATCAGGAACAAGACAAGGATGGCCACTCTCACCACTTTTGTTCAACACAGTATTAGAGGTCCTAGCCACAGCAATCAGACAAGAAAAAAAATAAAAGGAATCCAAATTGGAAAGGAAGAAGCAAAACTGTCACTGTTTGCAGGTGACATGATACTATACATAGAAAATCCTCAAGATGCCACAAAAAAACTACTAGAGCTCATCAATGAATTTGGTAAAATTTCAGGATACAAAATTAATACACAGAAATCTGTTGTATTTCTATATACTAACAACAAACTATCAGAAAGAGAAATTTTTTAAAAATCCCATTTATAATCACATCGAAAAGAATAAAATACCTAGGAATAAAACTACCTGACGAGGTAAAAAGCCTGTATGCAGAAAAGTATGACATTGATGAAAAAATTGAACACAAACAAATGGAAGGATATACCACGTTCATGGATTGGAAGAATTAATAATGTTATAATGAGCATACTACCCGAGGCAATCCATAGATTCAATGCAATCCCTAACAAAATACCAATGGCATTTTTCACAGAATTAGGAAAAATGATCCTAAAGTTTGTCTGGAAACATAAAAAAAAAAACCAAATAACCAAAACAATCTTGAGAAAGGATAACACAGCTGGAGTTATCATGCTCCCTGATTTCAAACTATACTGCAAAGCTACAGTCATCAAAACAGTATGGTACTAGTACAAATACAGATACATATATCAATGGAAAGAACAGTGACCCCAGAAATGAACTCACACCTATGGCAATTAATCTATGACAAAGGAAGCAAGAATATACAAAGGGGAAAAGACAGCCTCTTCAGTAAATGGTGTTGGAAAAGCTGGACCTACATGCAAAAGAATTAAACTGGACTTTTCTCTCCCATCATACACAAAATTAAGTTCAAAATGGATTAAAGACTTAAATGTAAGACCTGAAACCATAACTTCTAGAAGAAAACATAGGGAGTATGCTCTATGTCACTGGTCTTAGTAATATTTTCTTGGATCTGGCTTCTCAGGCAAGGGAAACAAAAGTAAAAATAAACAGATGGGACTACATAAAATTAAAAAGCTTTTGCACAGCTAAGGAAACTATCAAAAAAATGAAAAGGCCACCTACTGAATGGGAGAAGATATTTGCAAACAATATATCAGATAAGGGGTTAATATCTATAATATATAAAGAATTCATACAACTCTGTATCAAAAAAAAAACCCAATTAAAAAATAGGCAGAGGATCTGAATAAACATTTCTCCAAAGGACACATACAGATGGTCAACAGGCACATGAAAAATGCTCAACATCACTAATCATCAGCAAAATACAAATCAAAACCACAATGAGATACCACCTCACACTGTCAATGACTGTTATCAAAAAGGCAACAAATAACAAGTGTTGGTGAGGATGTGCAACCGTCATGCACTGTTGGTGGGAAGGTAAAGTAAAGCAGCCACTATGGAAAACAGTAGGCAGATTACTCAAAAAATTAAAAATAGAACTACCATATGATCCAGCAATTACACTTCTGGGCATTTATCTTAAAAAAACAAAAACACTAATTAAAAAAGATATATGCTTTTCTATGTTCATAGCAGCGTTATTTACAGTAGCCAAGATATGGAAGAAACCTAAGTGCCCATCAACAGATGAAGAGATAAAGAAGATGTGGGGTATATATATATATATATATATGTGTGTGTGTGTGTGTGTGGTGTGTGTGTGTGTGTGTATATATATATATATATATATATATATATATAATATGGAATATTACTCAGCCATAAAAAAGAGTGAAATCTTGCCATTTGTGACAACATGGATGGACCTAGATGACGTTATGCTAAGTTAAATAAGTCAGGCCGAGAAAGACAAATGCTGTATAATCTCACTTATATGTGGAATCTAAGAAACAAAACAAATGAACAAATAAAACAAAAGCAGAGTTATAGAGATCTGGCACCACCAGAAGCCAAACCCAGCTTGTGGCTGGAGTGAGGTACAAGCTGTAGGGCCACCATGTGCTCACCAGTGCCCACCCACCATGCCCAGCTTCCACTACAAGTTCCTGAAGAAGTCCAAGCAACAGCTGCTGTGCCCACTGTGCAGGAGAAATATTTGAAAAAAAAAAAAAAAAAAGCAGAATTACAGATATAGAGAACAAACAGGTGGTTACCAGAGGGAAGGGGGGTGGGGGAGGAAAGAAATAGGTGAGGGAGATTAAGATTTATTTTGTAACTGCCAGTTACAAAATAAAGGAGTCACTGGTATCAAATGTATACTGTGGGGAATATAGTCAAGAACTATGCAATATCTTTCTATGGTGACACACTGTAACTAGACTCATCATGGTGATCATTTTGAAATGTACAGAAATACCAAATCACTATGTTGTGTAACAGGAATTAACATACTGTTGTAGGTCAATTATACGTCAAAAACAAACAAACAAACAAAAATAAATCAGACTTGTAGTTACCAGAGGTGGGGGATGGGAGGAAGGGGAATTGTATGAGGTGGTCAAAAGGTACAACTTCCAAAAGATAAATAAGTAGTAGGGATGTAATATACAACATGATAAATATAATTAGCACTGCTGTATGTTATATATGAAAGTTAAGAGAGTAAATCCTAAGAGTTCTCATCACAAGAAAAGAAGATTTTTTTTCTATTCCTTTAATTTTGTATCCATATGAGGTGATGGATGTTCACTAAACTTATTGTGATGATCATTGCTTGATGTATTTAACTCAAATCTCTATGCTACACACCTTAAACTTATACGTGCTGTATGTCAATTATATCTCAGTAAAACTGGAAGAAAAAATAAGCAAATTAAAATAGTTTTATTTTTCCCAATGAAATAGGCAACCTCTAGTTGCTTAATCCCATGCTGGAAGTAAATTCACTATTCTTTCTGGTTGTATGAGATTCAAAAAGCATCTATTTTACTATTCAAAGTATAAAACTACAACTAATATTTTAAACTAATGATTTGTGTATGTCATGCATTTCATCTTAATTGTTCTTATGAGATAATTTATCTATAGCCACAAAATTACAATTAGCTTCAGGAAAAAAATACATTTTAAAATAAAAGTCATTGGCTTATTATCTTCACAAATATACAATTAGCATCAATCCTCATTATTCACAGATTCTGGATTTATGAAGTCACCTACTTGTTAACATTTATATGTATCCAAAGTCAATACAATACTCTCAATGTTTTTGTGGTCATTTGCAGACATGCACAGAGCTGTGAAAAATGTGAGTTGCCCAACACATATGTTCCCAGCTAAGGATGAACAAAGCAACACTGCTTTCTTATTTTCTATCACCTACTGTAAACAAATGTCTTTTCTGTAGTCTATGTAGTGCCATGTTTTTCACATTTTTGTGCTTTTTGTTGGTGATTTTGCTGTTTAAAATGGCCCCCAAGCATGGTTGTGAAGTGCTGTCTAGTGTTCCTAGCACAAGAACACTGTGAAGTCCCTTACAGAGAAAATACTTGTGTTAGATAAGCTTCATTCAGGCAAGAGTTGCAGTGCTGTTGCCCTTAAGCTCAATGACAATTCATCAACAATATATATTAAATAACGTGTCCAAACCAAATGCGCCTAAAACAAGGTTATGTATTGAGCAGTTGGTGAAAATCTCATGACCAGAGGCTCACGGGACCCTAGGAGCAATGCTTCAGTATTCACTAATTGAGTGTTCACAGTGACCTTATAGAACAGAACTACTGCAAATAATGAGAATCAACTATACTTTCTATTTCCATGAACTGCACATTATTAAAGATCACATCTTCCTCTTCTCCAAATCCATATGTAAATCTATTTATTTAAAAGCAGCTCAAGCTCAGAGAAGATCCAAAGTGTGGAAAGAAATCTTTGAAGAAGTATATTAATTTACTAATGTATTAATAAGGCAATTGTTTTGATTTTCTTTGACAAAACTATGGGTAAGTACCTCGTGTGTCATCTTCCTTAAATTTCAGTTTTGATAAGTTAGTATCTGATCTTCGTAGAACTATACCCAAGCCTGCTTCTAGTTCACTCAAAAGATTCTGAAGTTTGGGATCAAGGTTTCTGCTCCATTCCTGATCCTAAATAAAAACAGACAAGAGCATACAATGTTCAAAATCTTGCCAATCAAACTGGTTTCCTAAAACACTTTCAAAAGAACTGAGTCCAAATATATCTGTTTCACTCAAAGCCTGACACTACCTCCATCTCATAAGGGAGGGAAAAAAGTCCTTTCAACAGTTAAAACTTTATAAAGATCATTTACTACAGCAGTTTAAGAGCTGACGTAGATTGCATTTTATATCTTTCTCCAATTTCTCTATTTTCCAATAAAGGCTACATTAAAATTTTTTTTAATTACAAAGAAAATATATTTTAACTTAAAAACTAAAATACTAATGATATTACCAGTAAATAAAATAATAAATATTTACGTTTGTGTGTATGAAAGCATTTACCCAAATACTTAGGCTAAAAACAACAACCATACAAGCTACTTTAATTTACTCACCTTTAACAACATTGGCGCAAATACTTGCCGTACTGCTTGGTAAAGGGAATTTATAGGTGATTCTAACATAGATGAAACAAGAATGTTTTTATGTAGATTCTGATCAGTAATTACTTCAGGTCGCAGTTTGAAAAACACCAGCACTTTATCTTTTGTGTCGGCAAAATCAATCTAAAGTGATAAACAAATGATTTTTAATGTTATTTTCATAAAGTTAATACTTGAAAATTTATATGTTTCCCTAAAATGTTATATTACTGTAATTTTACCCCCTGGAAAAACTATACTTTAGAAATAATTATAGTATATTACAACCAATTCTTAAAAAAACCTGGGTTTTAAAAATGTATCCCCGCTTATATGTGATTGTATCATAAAGCTACTTTGAAAAATGGTTTATAAACAAAAAGCACTATATGAATATTGTTAACATCCACTCCAGACAGATTCAGTAATACTACAGATCAAAGCTGTGTGCTCCAGGTACACACTGGTGAGTAGTATACTTCTTCACTCCAGAAACTCTATAACAAGGATGCTAATTACCCTCTTACATGAAACTAAGTTCAATATAAACTCAGAACTACCAAAACAAACTTAGGTTGTCCATCTCCTAAAATCATCTTTATGTGAACAAACATTTTTTCCTTAAAGTATTTGAGATCAAACTTTTTACTAAATTGTCATATAACTAGATTATCACCTCACACTGGTCAGAATGGTTATCATCAAAAAATCTACAAGCAGGGCTTCCCTGGTGGCGCAGTGGTTGAGAGTCCACCTGCTGATGCAGGGGACACGGGCTTGTGCCCCGGTCCAGGAAGATCCCACATGCCACGGAGTGGCTAGACTGGTGAGCCATGGCCGCTGAGCCTGCGTGTCCGGAGCCTGTGCTCCGCAACGGGAGAGGCCACAACAGTGAGAGGCCCGCGTACCGCAAAAAAAAAAAAAAAAAAAAAAATCTACAAACAATAAATTCTAGAGAGGGTGTGGAGAAAAGAAAACCCTCTGGCACTGTTGGTGGGAATGTAAATTGATACAGCCACTAAGGAGAACAGTATGGAGGTTCCTTAAAAAACTAAAAATAGAACTACCATGTGACCCAGCAATCTCACTACTGGGCATATACCCTGAGAAAACCATAATTCAAAAGGACACATATACCCCAATGTTCACTGCAGCACTATTTACAATAGCCAGGACAAGGAAACAACCTAAATGTCCAACGACAGATGAATGGATAAAGAAGATATGGTACATACATACAATGGAATATTACTCAGCCATAAAAAGGAACGAAATTGGACCATTTGTAGAGATGTGGATGGACCTAGAGTCTGTCATACAGAGTGAAGTAAGCCAGAAAGAGAAAAACAAATATCGTACGTTAACACATATATGTGGAATCTAAAAAAATGGTACAGACGAACCTATTTGCAGGGCAGAAAAAGAGACGTAGACTTAGAGAACAGACATGTGGACACGGGGTGGAGGGGGAGGGTGGGACAAATTGGGAGATTAGGGTTGACATATACACTACCATGTGTAAAATAGCTAGTGGGAACATGCTATAAAGCACAGGAAGCTCAGATCGGTGCTCTTCGACACCTAGATGGGTGGGATGGAGGGGGTGCGGTGGTGGAAGGGAGGTCCAAGAGGGAGGGGATATAGGTATACATATAGCTGATTCACTTCCTTGCACAGCAGAAACACAACATTGTAAAGTAACTATACTCCAATAAAAAAAAAAAGGGTGAGTGAGCTTTTGTGCTACTTTTCTTTTATCCTAATCATTGTATTTTTTTAGCCACTAGGAAGGAATTGGCATTTACTCAGTATTGCTGCTTTTCTCAAACTCTCATTTTCACGCATTAGAATTCTATTGCTAGCATGATCATTTTATTCCAATTACAAGCGAGAATAACAAGCTGCAGATAAGTAGATCTGAAAAATTCATTCCTTAGTAATTAAATAGACCATACCCTTAAACTTCCCTCCTCCCACCTATCTGAAGAAAGAATATTCAGAAAATACATTTTTTTTTTTTTTTTTTTGCGGTACACGGGCCTCTCACTGTTGTGGCCTCTCCCATTGCGGGGCACAGGCTCCGGACGCGCAGGCTCAGCGGCCATAGCTCACGGGCCCAGCCGCTCCGCAGCATATGGGATCTTCCTGGACCGGGGCACGAACCCGTGTCCCCTGCATCAGCAGGCGGACCCTCAACCACTGTGCCACCAGGGAAGCCCCAGAAAATACATCCTTTAACATCATACTTTGAAAACAGTATCTATAGTCACTGTCCAAGCCATCCTGGGGCATCCATCAGGACAATGAGCTTTGCCCTAGCCAAAGTCACAGTTAAAGCAAAGGATAAGTTGGCTACAGCTGCTCATCATTCCCTGAGTAAAGAAAAACTGAGAATGAGCACTCCTAGCCACATCTCCTCCAAGTTTCCCTATCATTGGCAACTGCTATTTCCTCTTAACTGACTATAATTTGATAATTATTAAGGTGTAAAGTTGGTTCTTTTTTGAGGTTGCAAAATACCTCTATCACCTACTGGGATCAATCAGGGATCAGCATACCACAACTTTCTGCCTGTTTTGTACAGGCCACAAGCTAAAAATTATTTCCACACTTTCTGAAAAACCGAAAGAATAATAATATTTCATGATATGAAATTCAAGTATCAGTGTCCATAAATAAAGTGGAATGCAGCTCATTCATTCACATATTGTCATGGCTGCTTTCTCATGGCAATGGCAGAGCTGGAGTTGTGACAGAGACCTTACGACCTGCAAAGCCCAAAATATTTATTATCTGGCCCATTATAGAAAAAATTTGCCAACCTCTATTCTACAGCATAAACCAGATCATATCTCTCTCTTGCTTAAGATTACCAACGACTTCCTATTTCAACCTAAATGGTGTACAAGGTCCTAAATGATCAGCCCATACTGTAACTTTCACATTCTTTGGTTATTCATTAAACTTCAGCAATGACTCTGGATTTTTTTTCCAGCTCCTTAAAACCAAGATAAGACCCAGCTCAAGGCCTTGGTACTTATCATTTCTTTTCCTTAGAAAACTCTTCCTCTAAATCTGCCTACAAGTCATCATTTAAATCTCACTTCTAAGGTCACTAATTCAGACAGGTATTCTCTCCCTATTTTAATGCACTTCCCCTCCCCATGCCCATCACTACTTTAACATTACTCTATTTTTATTAACAGCACTTATCAATACCCAAAATTATGTTACATTATATACCTGTGTGCATGTGTTTAGCCCACTTTTGTCCATTTCAATGTTACTCCTTGGAGATAAACCCTGACATGTTCATAACTTTATCCCCAGCACCCAGGACAATGCCAGACCCATAGTAGGTACTCAGTAATTGCTAATTTCTTCAATCATGCTGATTCTTAGATATCTAAAGTACAACTTAAGATATAACAAAACATTTTCAAATATGACTAAAAATCTGCAGTGTGATGTATGACTAAAGAAAATATACTGTTGGACTCTACTAGCTTAACTAAAAGTTATAGTTTCCATTTTCTTTTTTTGTTTGTTTTGGTTTGGTTTGGTTTGGTTTTTGGCCACACGGCTTGTGGGATCTTAATTTCCCATTACACTCTATCTAAACTTTCGGTGGCATTTACAACTGTGTGCCCTGATTTTATAACTTGTTGAGTATATGTCAATCTAGGCCACTGGAGTGAGGCTCTAGAAGACAGACACAGGGGGTCCTGTTCTGAATTATATTAACCTATTAGAGAAGTGGAGTAGTTAATGCTTAGGGTGTAACCTTTGTGCCTTACTTTCCTCAGCCACAAAATGGAAATAAAAAGTTTCTATCTTATAGTGTTGTTGTGACTATTAAATAAGCCAAAACACACAAAGTACTTAGAACAGTACCTGACAGAGAGTAAAGGGAAAATAAACGTTAGCTATGATTATCTATGCTTTTTACATCTTTGTAAACTCACCAAACCTAGCAAAGTGCCTTGCATATATTGAGTTCAAAATACATCGATTGAATAGAATTGAGTGAAATCCAAGAACAAAAATTCATAATAGGGTGAATGATACAATCATCCTACAAAAAATGCATTCAGTGCTTGCTGTGCGTCAAATACTCTGTTAGACCTAGGGACACCCGTGAACACAAGAGGAAAAGGTTTAATATATGACTATCACTTGTTAATTTTCCTCCATTTACTGAGCAGGGGCTCAGTGTGAGGCAGGGGTAATGTGTGAGGCAATTTTTTTTCTATGTATTACTCTGAATGTGTGTGTGTGTGTGTGTGTGTGTGTGTGTGTGTGTGTGTGTGTATCTCCTGGTTGCAAATGCAACCATTTCTTAAACAATCTTGCCAGTGGAGGCAGCAGTAAATAATAATGAATAAATCAATACATCATATGTGGCACAACAAAAAGAATTTAAACTTTCTGCCTTATTATTTCTTAAAAGATTTGAATTCCTAACTATTCTTTCCCTAGAGTAAATTTAAACTCGTATATAATCCAAAAAAGATACACTAGGATTTGCCTCAAAGAACCTCAAAAGGGCGGAGAAAGAAAAAATGTTTAAATAAATAAGGTAAATATTTTATTTTTAGTTATAACCTATCTGTAGTATAAAACAAAACAAAACAAAAAAAAAGCTAGAAAGACTAGAATTGTTCTCTTCAGGTGCGTGGACTGGGAACCTCCTTTGGTCAGGTGGGATCCAAGCTTGGAAACTACAGGCTGAAGCACGAGGCCAGCGCAGCTCATCAAGCGGGGACAGCACTGGGCCCTCTAGGATGATCCAAACAGGAAGGCAGAAACGGACCCGACATCCTTCTGGCTGAGCCCGGGGACGTAAAGGGAGGTCAGGGCAGGGGTGCAGGGAAGCATACCACATTGGAAAAGGAAATTCCGACGTCGGATCGCTGCACTCTGAGGAGCATCTGGTTCCCGTCGTCCAAGAAGTTGTTGATTTCAGGACTGTTGTACAGCAGCGGCTGGTCCCAGGATTCCGACACCAGTCCAAAGTAATTCTGAGTAGTAGTAAAGATGAAAAGCTTCCGAACGTCCCCGGTTCCGCCCGCCATGATTCTAGAGAAGGGGAAAGGGGAGGGAGGGCGGCAAAGAGGGAAGGAGGAAAAAAACAGTCGGGACAGAAGTAAAGAGAAGATGAGAACTCGGCCCAAATCCGGAGCTCGCCTGCGGGCCTTCGGAGCTCTGCGGTTGCCACGGGCAGTCGCTATGGCGACGGAGCACTACGGCGGCGTGCGGTGGGCGTTACCATCTCGGGCACGCGCACGCAAAGCTCTCGGAGAGGATCGATCATTTAGGAGCTCCTTAGCTGCTCGCCGCGGTCCTCGATTGCAAAGGATTCAGGCAAGTTTGTGTCAGGTCGCAAAATCTGCCTTTAATGCTTTCTACTGACTTCTTATAACGCATAATTAGAAGAGATACCTCTAGTCTTCAAGTGCAGCAGTATGACAAGGATTTAGGATGGCTGGGGTTCTGGTGCTCCCTCTTCCCCTTCACTCGTTAGCAAACCACTCTGTCAACGTCAAGTTCCACATCTGTAAAATAGGGAAATACTATCTGGGTTATAATGAGGACTTTAAGAGATTACTACTTAAGCACCGCTTTTTAAAAAGGCTAATAAAGAATAGGAGTTCAATACAACGTTAATTTACTTTCTCCATCTTACTCTGCTCGTTTCTGTGTTAATTTCCCACCATTATTTTAATTTTGTTATCCTATTATTTCAGAAAAATGTTATTATTTCACCAATTTTTCATCACAATCGTTATCAGAACACACAGCCATATTGTAAACTAACCAAAACAGGCAGTGATACTTGTTAATTTGTTTTATAACAAGCATAACCAAATGCTGAAGAAATACAGACGTGAAATCAGCCTTCATCATTTTCTACCCCATGGCATCACTACAAACTACTAAATTGCTGGTCATTTATCCCAATATTCATCAAAGACTCTCCGAATTCAATAATTATCTTCTAAAAATATTTACCGCATGCTGCTATATGCCAAGTAGTGAACTAGGCCCTGGAGACCATAGTCTCTGCCCTCATAATCAGTCATCATCTCAGCCCTGATTTGAGCCATTATCCTAGGGAAAATAAACACATACCAATTTTTTTATTTGCACTCAGTAATCACTACTATATTCTTTTAGAATTAGAAAGAAGGTCTTTTTATCTGCTGAGCATCTTGATTAAGTTTGAGGAATGGAAACTAAAGAAAGCTGAAGTGCTTTAAATTATAAAGGGAAATGAATTCAAATTCTTACAAAATAATCCAAAAGATGGGAAGGGAGTCAGTGAGGTAGAATGCTGGCAGCTGGATGGGAAAAAATCCAAATAGCAACCCAGGGTGACTGGATAGCAAAGGATTTTGAAAGCAAAAATGGCTAATATGGATACAGAGATTCTTGCTCTGCAATGGGCATTATGATCCTTACCAGGGCCTTAAGGAAAGTCTCCATTACTCACAAATGCTTAGTCTGGGTGAGTTATTTTGGTGGAGATGTGTGAAATGGCTGAATTAAGCATCCATGGCAATGTGAATAAAAGTGAATAAAAAGGCAACACATGTAGGGAGATGAGTCTAGAAAGCAGCTGAAATCATGAGAATCTCATCCTCCCAGGAATTTTTAGAAATCTTGGATGGGCTTTGGACTTCCACAAGATATGAAATTTGAGTGTTTTAATCAATTTTAACCCAGATGTCAAAAAACATTTTAAGCTAGATGTCCAGTTGACATGTAAACCCCATGTGGGTAGGGATTTTGTGTATCTTGTTCACTGCTGTATACCCAGACTTAGGCCTAGAGTGGAAAACAAGACAGATAAAGTCCCTGTACTCATGAAGCTTCAATAAAGAAGAAAGAATCTCAGAGATGGTAAGTTATAGAATGAAGATTCATACCCAAATCCAATTCTCAATCAATCTCTAGACACTATTTCACAGTGGTAGGCAGCAGGCTAGTCACTAACATCATATCTCCCCTTTCACAGCTAAGAAGTGTTTACCATCCAGGTGTGGACGTTAACTAATTCTCACCAATGAAATGTGAGCAGAAGTAGTGTGTGCCACTTCCAAGGCAAGATTTTAAAGAAGTAAGTATACTTTTACCCTTTGCCAGCTGGATGCAGCTAACAAAGCATCAAGAGATGGCAGAACCATGAAAGAGTCTGAACCAGGGCTCCTGAATCACAGTGTGGCATAAAGCCAGCAATTGTTAAGCAAGAAATAACTTTTATTGGGCTTCCCTGGTGGCGCAGTGGTTGAGAGTCCACCTGCCGATGCAGGGGACATGGGTTTGTGCCCCAGTCCGGGAAGATCCCACATGCCACGGAGCGGCTAGGCCCGTGAGCCGTGGCCGCTGAGCCTCTGCGTCCAGAGCCTGTGCTCCGCAACAGGAGAGGCCACAACAGTGAGAGGCCCACGAAACCTTTATTGTGTTTGAACCATTTTATATTATACATGTGTGGGTCTATTTTTTAATAGCAATTTAGGCTAACTAAATTGCAATTTACTCACTAACCAATGAGTAACTGATATCAGCAGTAGGGTGCTGTTTAAAAAAAATTAATGTGGAGCATTTGTTTAAAAGTTGGTTAGCAGGTGGCATACAAACAGATAATGTGAGCCAGGGCACAAAACCTTTCTGAACCAAGGATTCCTAACTTTTTTCGATATTTACATGTATCAAACCTCTTGGTGTCAGGACTTATTTATACTTTAAAAAAGTATTGAAGCTTCCAGAAAATTTTTGTTTCTGTGCATTATTTCTGTCAACATTTACTATAATAGTCATTCAATGTGAGACAAATTTTAAAATATTCATTTATTCATCAATTTAAAAATAATAAGCCCATGACTTGTTAACATAAATAACGTATTTTATGAAAATAATTATAATTCCCAAAACAAAATTAATTTGGTCAGAAGAGTGGTATTGTTTTACATTTCTGCAAATCTCTTTAATATATTCCTTAGTGGGAGATCCTCTATCTACTTCTGCATTCCATCTCTTGCAATATGTTGTTCTGGTTGAAGTATATGGAGAAAACACAGATAATGTAGTTGGAAAGCAGAAAGAACTTTATAATCTTTTCAGATAACTGTGAGTATTCTTCTTTGTTACTAAACCAAAACTCCACAAATGGTAGTTTCTTAAAGGACAGTTACAGTTTGGAATCTGGAACCATATCAATCAACATTTCATACTCAACTACATTAAAATCCATTGGTCACTTGCACTCTGAATGTATATTTTACCCATGCATAATTTTGTAACATCATGCATTGATCATTTGGAAAATATTTGAGCTATGCAAATCTTCTAAATGTTGATACCTTTTACTGTGCAATATTTAAAAATCACATTCATTAATAAACCACTGATATCATAAGAAAAAGTCTTTATGTATGGAGAGGTTGTCAAACTTACAGTAGAGAGTTTAAGTTTTCCAAAATTCTAATTTTTGCATGAAAGCCTGAATTTCATCATTGTCAACAAATACTGTCAGTTTTTTCCTTGAAATGATAGGCTTATTTCATTCATTTTTGAGGAAAAAAAAGTCTGCCAAATATCCAAATCTTAATAATCATAGTTTGTCATTCTTTCAAGTAAAAATTGCCTTCAGTGATAAAAGCTGCTAGTTTTGATCACAATTCGAACAGTCACACAAGTTCTTTTTTTTAAGGCAAACTGTACTTCAGTATGCAGCAGAAGTGCTTTATGGTGTTTCATCAGTCGGAATATTAAAATGACTTGTACTCAAGTTTTGAGATCTGATAAAATTATTTACTCTATCATTGAGGACATTCGTAAGTGAAACTGGAATCTTTTCCTGTGAGTACATGGAAGTGAAGAATGGATGACTACTAAAACATTTTGGTGCCTTGATTTGTGCCAAGGTGTCAGCAGTTTAGCCACTATATTCGTTTTCCATTGCTGCATCACAAATTGCTACAAACTTAGTGGTCTAAAACACTACCCATTTATTAGCTTGAAGTCCTGTCCATTAGTATTCTGGGAACTGCATCTCTGGTCCTCTGCTAAGGGTATTACAAGGCTTAGTTCAACATGTTGGCCAGGCTGAGTTCTCATCTGGAGCTTAGGGTCCTCTTCCAAGTTCATATAGCTGAGACAGAACTAGATTCCTTGAAGTTGCAAGACCTAGGTCCCCATTTCTTTGCTGGCTATAAGCTGGAGGCACCTTCAGCAACTAGAGGCCACTGCATTCTTTACCTGCATCTTCAAAGCCAACAATGGAGAACTTTCTTACACATCAAATCTCTCCTGTGCTTCAAATCTCTTATAACCCAAAGGGCCCCATTCCTTTTAAGGTTTTACCCAATTAGATCAAGCCCAATGAATAATCTCCTTTATTAACTCAAAGTTAACTGAGTAGTAAACTAAAGCATGGAAGTGGTAGCCCACTATATTCACAGGATTTGCCCACATTCAAGATGAGAAGGTTATACAAGGTGTGCCCACCAGAGAGTGAAACCTCGGGGCTGTTTTAGAATTCTGCCCACCATTACTTTTACACCATCAAATGTCAAGCACAGTGAAAGAGGCACAAAATGTCTTACTATTGTGGAAATAGTTTGACCTCACAGACCCCTAAAAATAACTCAAGTTTTCCCAGGTTACCACCGTTCTAGATGATCTCTTAAGTTATCTGTATCTATTTTATGAAAGTGAATAGAGGAAAAAAAACGTTTTCTGTTTTATCCATTATGTTTGACAAATATTGGGCAAATTATATTAAAAACATAATGATGGTTAAAAAATATTGCCCCACTTATTAAATACACTCTTTATACTCTTATTCAATTGGAAGAAAAAATACCATAGGATTGTTATAATATCATTTTTCATATTAAATAATAGTCATCTTGGGCTTCCCTGGTGGCACAGTGGTTGAGAATCTGCCTGCTAATGCAGGGGACACGGGTTCGAGCCCTGGTCTGGGAAGATCCCACATGCCGCGGAGCAACTAGGCCCGTGAGCCACAACTACTGAGCCTGCGCGTCTGGAGCCTGTGCTCCGCAACAAGAGAGACCACAATAGTGAAGAGGCCCGCGCACCACTATGAAGAGAGGCCCCCACTTGCCGCAACTAGAGAAAGCCCTCGCACAGAAACGAAGACCCAACACAGCCAAAAATAAATAAAAATAAATAAATAAATAAAAGATTACAAAATTAAAAAAAAAAGAATAGTCATCTAATTACTATCCTTAGACACTGTTGGGGGAGCTATACATGAAAGAATGTAATTTCAGAACCTCTTCTTCACACTTAGAGAAGCTGAAACTTACTCTAGGGCATAGTATTTACAGATTTCAATCACCAGTACAATGAAATATATATTCTAATATGACATTTAATGTTCAACTCAAATACTTAAATATGTTTACCTCTATACATTTTTATGTGTACCTGTGGAATAATAGTCTATTTCTCCAAATTCTGCTCCTAAGTCAGAAAATAGCCATTAACCATTACGCCTGACTCTAATAGGGACCCAATACTTCCTGTAGTCAATTGTACTGAAAATATAGGGGGAGAGGAAGGAGCCATGTAAATAAAGGAGTTAGTGTTTATCAGTTCATACATATAAATGAAGATGATTCTTGCATTTGCACTTCTGTCTACTTCCATTCCCCAGACTAATCCTGGACATGGTTGAGGAGGTGGGGGAATGGGCCAGAAATGTGGTAATGTGGGGATGATTTTCCCCAATCTCCACTAACAAAGAGAATCAGAAACAGACATTGGTGGAGAACAAAATCAAAGTGTGGAGCTCCTTGCAGACAATACTCTTGGGTTTCACTATAAGAAAATACAGACACTATGATTAAATAAATATTTTGAGTCTTCTATCAGATGTTAAATACTATTTATTTGAATGCTAGTGCTTCATTATATATTAAAAATTAAATATCAAAGTTAATTGTAAACTTTTTGGTAAAAACTGTTTCTACTTCTTGAGCTTTGTTTTAAATTACCTTATATAGGAGTTCTCTTGAATAGTCACAGTTGTTTTAGTTGAAAATATATCTTATTGGTATTGAGTGAAAAGAAACCTTGTGGCTCTTAAAGTTTATGCACATCAATTCCATTTACATTTTGTTGGCCAACCAAGCCACATAGTAACATCTAATTGCAAGCAGGCAGGAAAGTGCTATTGTACCTTGTGCACAGAAAGAAAGAAAGCTATAAAATATCTGAGAACAGTTCTAATGACTACCTTCTAACATATTTCAAATTAAGGAAAAAAATGTTGCTTGGACTAAGCAAGATAAACTGTGCGCTTTCTTTTTCCTCTGCCATAGTAACCAATAATGTTCTAGATAGTGACATTTGATAGATATGTCAAATCTAGATAGATTTGTTCTAATGACAAAGAACAGGGTCCCCAGCTGACCCTTGACCAACATGTAGTGTGAGCAACAAACAAATTTTGTTGTCTTAAACAACTGAACAATTGACTTCTTTGTTTCTCTGCCCTAATCTAGCCCATCCAGACTGCTACAGATAAGATGTGTACTCACCCACCCCACTGTCTCACACCCTGACCATTTCACTAATTTGCGTAGCCTACTTGCCCCTGTAGGCATGTGAGTTTGTAAAGCTGTTTTACAGTATGTTGTCTTAATAAAGTCTGTTGCACCTATAACTAGTTACATGATAATCATTTGTCTAATAAATATAGCGCTTTTAATTTTGCCTTTCAGTGTAATGAAGTATGCTAGTGAACCTACTGTTTTAAGGTTCTCAGTATAAAAAAACTTTCAAAACGTATTACTATAATAGGTAATCTTTTCCTCTATAATTGTTGTAGGAAGGAGGACCCCTTCCAGGGCCCAAGAGTGTCTAACACTCGGAAATGAATTGTCCAAGGAGACACATGTACTGACAAAGCAAAAGACTTTATTGGGAAGGGGCACCCAGGTGGAGAGCAGTAGGGTAAGGGAACCCAGGAGAGCTGCTCTGCCACGTGGCTTGCAGTCTCAGGTTTTATGGTAATGGGTTTTGCTTTCCAGGTTGTCTTTGGCCAGTCATCTTGCTTGTTGCCCATACTTGGACTGAATCAGGGTCTATCCTGGTGGTGTGCAGATCTCTCAGGCAAGATAGATTCCAGTGTGAAGGTTTCTAGGAATTTGACAGGATGTTTGGGTTGGCATATCCTCCCTCCTCCTTTTGTGCCTCCTGAATTCTCCTGGTTAGTTTTTGGTGGCAGCACTGCATTCTTTATTGGAACCTCCTGTTATGAGACAATTCAGGCAAGTTATTCTTTTAGATGCTTTGATGATGTTTTCTTTACCGTGTGCATGATCTAGCTTAAAAGAAAACAGTCTTCCTTAGATTTGCAACTAAATACCCTTTAATATTGTTTTAAAAAATGCATAACACTAATGTAAAGTGCTGAAGAGAAAGCTTTATACCATGGTAACTATTTTTTATTAGAATTTTTTAATTGGAGTATAATTGCTTTCCAATGTTGTGTTAGTTTCTGCTGTACAATGAAGTGAATCAGCTATATGTACACGTATATGCCCTCTGTCTTGGACCTCCCTCCCACCCCCCCATCCCGCCCATCTAAGTCATCACAGAGCACCGAGCTGAGATCCTAATGGGAACAGTAGGTTCCCATTAGCTATCTATTTGGTACTATATTTATGTTAACCCTAATCTCCCAGTTTATCCCGCCGTCCACATCCCCCTCTGTGTCCACCCATCCATTCTCTATGTCTGCATCTCTATCCCTGCCCTGCAAATATGTTCATCTGTACCATTTTTCTAGATTCCATATATGTGCATTAGCGTACAGTATTTGTTTTTCTCTTTCTGACTTACTTCACTCTGTATGACAGACTCTAGGTCCATCCACCTCACTACAAATAACTCAATTTCATTTCTTTTTATGGCTGAGTAATATTCCATTGCATATATGTATGACGTCTTCTTTATCCATTCTTCTGTCAGTGGACATTTAGGTTGCTTCCCTATCCTGGCTATTGTAAATAGTGTTGCAATAAACATTGGGGTACATGCGTCTTTTTGAATTATGGTTTTCTCAGGGTATATGCCCAGTAGTGGGATTGCTGGGTCAGATGGTAGTTCTATTTTTAGTTTTTTAATGAATCTCCATACTGTTCTCCATAGTGGCTGTATCAATTTACATTCCCACCAACAGTGCAAGAAGGTTCCATATGCTCCACACCCTCTCTGCCATTTATTGTTTGTAGATTTTTTATGTTGGCCATTCTGACTGGGGTGAGGTGATACTCCATTGTAGTTTTGATTTGCATTTCTCTAACAATTAGTAATGTTGAGCATCTTCTCCTGTGCCTCTTGGCCATCTGTATGTCTTATTTGGAAAACTGTCTATTTAGGCCTTTGGCCAATTTTTCAATTGAGCTGTTTTTGTTTTTGTTTTTTGTTTTTGTTGTTGTTTTTCATATTGAGCTGCCTGAGCTGTTTCTGTATTTTGGAAATTAATCCTTTGTCAGTTGCTTCGTTTGCAAATATTTTCTCCCACTCTGAGGGTTGTCTTTTTGTCTTTTTTCAGTTTCCTATGCTGTGCAGAAGCTTTTAAGTTTAATTAAGTCCCATTTGTTTATTTTTGTTTTTATTTCCATTTCTCTAGGAGGTGGGTCAAAAAAGATCTTGCTGCAATTTATGTCAAAGAGTGTTTTTCCCACGTTTTCCTCTAAGAATTTTATAGTTTACAGTCTTACACTTAGGTCTTTAATCCATTTTGAGTTTATTTTTGTGTATAGTGTTAGGGAGTGTTCTAATTTCATTCTTTTACATGTAGCTGTCCAGTTTTCCCAGCACCACTTACTGAAACAACTATCTTTTCCCCATTATATATTCTTGACTCCTTTGTCATAGACTTGTCCTCTAATCTCTGTCATAGATTAGGTGACCATAGGTGCGTGGGTTTATCTCAGGGCTTTCTATCCTGTACCACTGATCTATATTTGTGCCAGTACCATACTGTCTTGAATAGTTTAGCTTTGTCGTATAGTCCAAAGTCAAGGAGCTTGATTCCTCCAGCTCTGTTTTTCTTTCTCGGGATTGTGTTTCCATCCAAATTGTAAAATTTTTTGTTCTAATTCTGTGAAAAATGCCATTGGTAATTTGATAGGGATTGCTTTGAGTTGTGTAGTCTTTTTCACAATATTGATTCTTCCAATCCAAGAAAATGGTATATCTCTCCATCTGATTGTGTCATCTTTGATTTCTTTCATCAGTGTCTTATAGTTTACTGACTATAGGTCTTTTACCTCCGTAGGTAGGTTTATTCCTAGGTATTTTATTCTTTTTGTTGCAAAGGTAAATGGGATTTTTCCTTAATTTCTCTTTCTGATTTTTTGTTGTTAGTGTATAGGAATGCAAGAGATTTCTGTGCATTAATTTTGTATCTTGCAACTTTACGAAATTCGTTGATTAGCTCTAGTAGTTTTCTGGTGGCATTTTTAGGATTTTCTATGTATAGTATCATATCATCTGCAAACAGTGAGAGTTTCACTTCTTCTTTTCCAATTTGGATTCCTTTTATTTCTTTTCCTTCTCTGATTGCAATGGCTAGGACTTCTAAAACTATGTTGAATAATAGTGGTAAGGGTGGACATCCTTGTCTTATTCCTGATATTAGAGGAAATGCTTTCAGTTTTTCACCATTGAGAATCATGTTTGCAGTGGGTTTGTCATATATGGCCTTTATTATGTTGAGGTAGGTTCCCTCTACGCCCACTTTCTGGGGAGTTTTTATCATAAATGGGTATTGAATTTTGTCAAAAGCTTTTCTGCATCTATTGAGATGATCATATGGCTTTTATTCTTTAATTTGTTAATATGGTTTATCACATAGATTGATTTGCATATATTGAAGAATCCTTGCATCCATGGTATAAATCCCACCTGATCAGGGTGTATGATCATTTTAATGTGTTGTTGGATTCAGTTTGCTAGTGTTTTGTTTAGGATTTTTGAGTCTATGTTCATCAGTGATATTGGCCTGTAATTTTCATTCTTGTGATATCTTTGTCTGGTTTGGTATCAGGGTGATGGTAGCCTCGTAGAATGAGCTTTAGGCGTGTTCATTCCTTTGCAATTTCTTGGAAGAGTTTCGGAAAGGTAGGTATTAGCTGTTCTCTAAATGTTTGATAGAATTCACCTGTGAAGCCATCTGGTCCTGGACTTCTGTTCGCTGGGAGTTTTTAAATCACAGTTTCAATTTCATTACTTGTGATTGGTCTGTTCATATTTCTTCCTGGTTCAGTCTTGGAAGGTTGTACCTTTCTAAGAATTTGTCCATTACTTCCAGGTTGTCTATTTTATTGGCATATAGCTGCTTATAGTAGTGTCTTATGATCCTTTATATTTCTGTGGTGTCAGTTGTAATTTCTCCTTTTTCATTTCTAATTTTATTGATTTTAATCCTCTCCCTTTTCTTCCTGATGAGTCTGACCAAAGGTTTATCAATTTTGTTTATCTTCTCAAAGAACCAATTTTTAGTTTTATTGATCTTTGCTATTGTTTTCTTTTTCTATTTCATTTTTTTCTGCTCTGATCTTTATGATTTCTTTCCTTCTACTAACTTTGGGGGGTTTTTTGTTCTTCTTTCTCTAGTTGCTTTAGGTGTAAAGTTTGATTGTTTATTTGAGATTTTTCTTGTTTCTTGAGGTGAGACTGAATTGCTATAAACTTCCCTCTTAGAACTGTTTTCCTGCCTCCATAGGTTTGGGTTGTTGTGTTTTCATCGTCATTTGTTTCTATGTATTTTTTTATTTCCTCTTTGATTTCTTCAGTGATCTCTGTTATTTAATAGTGAATTATTTAGCCTCTATGTGTCTGTGTTTTTTACAGGTTTTTTCCTGTAATTGATTTCTAATCTCATAGCACTGTGGTCAGAAAAGATGCTTGACATGATTTCAATTTTCTTAAGTTTACCAAGGTTTGATTTGTGACCCGAGATGTGCTCTATCCTGGAGAATGACCCATGAGCACTTGAGAAGAAAGTGTATTCTGCCGCTTTGGGGTGGAATGTCCTATAAATATCAATTAAGTCTATCTGGTCTATTTTGTCATTTAAAGCTTGTGTTTCCTTATTTATTTTCTGTCTGGATGTCTGCCCATTGGTGTAAGTGGGGTGTTAAAGTCACCAACTATTATTTTGTTACCATCAATTTCCCCTTTTATGGCTGTTAGCATTTGCCTTATGTATTGAGGTGCTCATATGTTGGATGCATAAATATTTATAATTGATGTATCTCCTTCTTTGATTGATCCCTTGATCATTATGTAGTGTCTGTCCTTCCTTGTCTCTTGTAGTAGTCTTTATTTTAAAGTCTAGTATATCTGATATGAGTATTGCTACTCCAGCTTTTTTTTGATTTACATTTGCATGTAATATCTTTTTCCATCCATTCACTTTCAGTCTGTATATGTCCCTAGGTCTGAAGTGGGCCTCTTGTAGACAGCATATACACAGGTCCTATTTTTGTGTGCATTCTAATGGACACAAAATCCATTTACATTCAAGGTAATTATGGATATGTATATTCCTATTACCATTTTCTTAATTGTTTTAGGATTGTTTTTATGGGTCTTTTTCTTTCCTTGTATTTCCTGCTTAGATAAGTTCCTTTAGTATTTGTTGTAAAGCTGGTTTGGTGGTGCTGAATTCTCTTAGCTTTTGCTAGTCTGTAAAGCTTTTGATTTCTCTGTCAAATCTGTATGAGATCCTTGCTGGGTAATCTTGGTTGTAGGTTTTCTACTTTCATCACTTTAAAGATATCCTGCCACCCTCTTCTGGCCTGCAGAGTTTCTACTGAAACATCAGCTGATAAACTTATGCAGATTCCCTTGTATGTTATTCTTTGCTTTTCCCTTTCTGCTCTTAATATTTTTTCTTTGAATTTAATTTTTGTTAGTTTGATTAATATGTGTCTTGACATGTTTCTTCTTGGATTTATCCTATATGGTACTCTCTGCACTTCCTGGGCTTGGGTGGCTGAGATATTTTCTCAGATTCTTTCTCTTTTTCTTCTTCTTCTGGGACCCCTATAATTCGAATATTGGTGCATTTACTGTTTTTCCAGAGGTCTCTGAGACTGTCTTCATTTCTTTTTTTTTTTTTTTTTTTGCGGTACGCGGGCCTCTCACTGTTGTGGCCTCTCCCGTTGTGGAGCACAGGCTCCAGACACACAGGCTCAGCAGCCATGGCTCATGGACCTAGCCACTCTGCGGCATGTGGGATCTTCCCGGACCAGGGCACAAACCCGTGTCCCCTGTATTGGCAGGTGGACTCTCCACCACTGTACTGCCAGGGAAGCCCTGTCCTCATTTCTTTTCATTCTTGTTTCTTTATTCTGCTCCTCAGCAGTTATTTCCACCATTCTATCTTCCACCTCACTTATTCATTCTTCTGCCTCAGTTATTCTGCTATTGATTCTTTCTAGTGTATTTTTCATTTCAGTTATTGTGTTGTTCATCACTGTTTGTTCTTTAGTTCTTCTCAGTCCTTGTTACACATTTCTTGTATTTTCTCAATCCATACCTCCATTCTATTTCCAAGATTTTGGATCATCTTTACTATCATTTCCCTGAATTCTTTTTCAGGTAGTTGCCTATTTCCTCTTCATTTATTTGATCTTATAGGTTTTTACCTTGCTCCTTCGTGTGTAAAATATTTTTTTGTCATCTCTTTTTTTTTTTTGATGGGTGGGGCTGTGTTCCTATCTTGCTGATTGTTTGGCCCAAGGCATCTAGCACTGGAGTTTGCAGGCAGTTGGGTGGAGCCGGGTCTTGGTGCTGAGATGAGGACCTCCAGGAGAGCTCACACCATTTAATATTCCCTGGGGTCTGAAGTTCTCTGTTAGTCCAGTGATTTGGACTTGGTGCTTCCACCACAGTAGGTCAGGCCTGACCCCCAGCCTGGGAACCAAGAACCCACAAGCCTCGCGGTATGGCAAAAAAAAAAAAAAAAAAAAAGGTGACAAACAAAAAGGAGCAGAACAATAATAAAGAATAAAAAATAAAATAAAATTAGAAAGCTTAAGAAGTGTTAGAAAAAAGAAAAATGAAACAACAAGGCAGAATCACAACAGCTAAAAAAAAAAAAAAGCCTGGAAAAGTCCTTGGTGGGGGGGTGGGGAGTGGGGCAGGGCTCATGTCGGGACTCTCGTAGCCGGAAGAAGCCTTGGTGGAGTGGGGTCCCCCAGGGCCCAGGACCCTTGTGTCTGGAAGAGGCCTTTGCAGGGTGCAGGGGGTGTGGCAGGGCTTGGGCTCAGGACCTGTGAGGCTGGAAAAGGCCCTGCCATGGGGTGCAGGATTTAAGCTCAGGATCTGAACAGCAGGAGGGAGCCCTGGAGGGCAGAGGTTCAGGCATGGGACCCTAGCAGGCTCGCAGGGGCCCGAGTGGGCAGGGGAGACCATGGCCGGGTTCCCCTCTGATCCCCCAATGTCCTGAAGGTCTTTCTCTGTCCCCGCTGATCCCCTCATTGTGAGTGGGCCCCTCCAAGCATGGGAGCCCCTCCCCTTCCCCAGCCACCCCTCAGGGGTGCCAGTCTCATCCTGCCTCCACTTTTCTTCCTCCCTCCCTCCATCCCATGACCCCAGGACCTGCACAGCTGGAGGGGGCCACAGAGGGCGAAGGTTCAGACCCAGGACCCCAGCAGGCTCACTGGGGCCCAAGCTGGTGGGGGAGACGCTGGCCATATTGCCCTCCAATTCCCCTACCCCCTGAAGGTCTCTCCCTGTCCCTGCTTATCCCCTCCCTGTGAGTGGTCCCCTCCAAGGGTGGGAACCCCTCCCCTCCCCCTGCTGCCCCTCAGGGGCACTGGTCCCATCACACCTCCACTTTTCCTCCCCGCCTCCTTCCCCCCAACACACATCCTACCAGGTCGCGTGGGGATTCTTCCTGTCCCCTTAGGGGTCCAAGGCCCCCCACCAGTGCCTAGTAGGTGCCCTAGTTGTGACGGGACACAAACTCCTAGTTCTCCTACTCTGCCGTCTGGACTCCGCCCTGTACCATGGTAACTATTAAGAAAAATTGTTCACATAAACTGCTATTTTGAGTCTTTTAGCTTCTATTTCTATTTCCATTTTTATTTACATAGAAAGATTGTTAAATTACATGCAATTAAATCAGAGCTTTCAGCTTCACAGCCTAGCATCTGTTTTGAATAAATTCTATGATAGAATAACACTGTGACATCACAGCCTGTTGCTCTGAGAATAGAACATCAAATAATTGGCAGCAACAGTTTACTCAGCAGGGTAGCTTAGGATAAATTTAAAGAAAAGAGGCCAAGTAATGTAAGCAGAGAGGTTAGGGGGTCCTCAGAGAAAGAGAACCAGGAATGGCTTTCTTGACATAAGAACCCATTTTGGCCTAAGCCATTTTGTGATCTAAGCCTGGTGGCAATGCTTGCCCTTGAACAAGTCTCAGTAATTAATGATCTTAAGGGACGGAATGCAGAAACTAGGGAGAAACAGTCAAGAAACAATAGTGCAGGACTTCCCTCGTGGCACACTGGTTAAGAATCCGCCTGCCAATGCAGGGGACACGGGTTCAAGCCCTGGTCCAGGAAGATCCCACATGCCACAGAGCAACTAAGCCTGTGTGCCACAAGTACTGAGCCTGCACTCTAGAGCCCAGGAGCCACAACTACTGAAGTCCATGTGCCTAGAGCCTGTGCTTCACAACGAGGGAACCCACCACAATGGGAAGCCTGCACACTGCAACGAAGAGTATCCCCCGCTTGCCACATCTAGAGAAAGCCCACAAGCAGCAATGAAGACCCAATGCAGCCAAAAATAAATAAATAAATTTATTTTTTAAAAAAAAGACAAAATAGTGCAGCCTTGGGCAGGGTCCTGGTTCCTCAAGTGATACACATAATAACATATCTTTGAGTTCTGCAGAAACTTAGGCCCCCATCCAGGTGGAGGGTGGAATGATGATGTTGACCCTCCTGACTTCAATCAACTAAAACTTGGACTCTGTCAAGCTTTGCCCCAGTTCTATGCTGAATTCTCCTGTGCTCAAGGCCCCTCATGAATATGCATGTACCCTTAGATTAAAATTTCCCTGAATTTGCTGTTAGGGGAGACACTGCTTTGGGAAAGATCCCCAGTGTTCTCCTTACTTGCTGCAAGTAATAAATACTTCCTTCTCTCAATCTTTGGCTTGTTTGTATCTATTGGCTCGACACCCACCAGGAGGTGAACCCAGATTTTGGGTAACAGTAGCAATTCCCATTTTTCAAGCATTGCCTTGGCACCTTTGAGTTATCTAACAAATATAAAATTTGAAATTTTACACCACTAAGAAATATATTCACTGAAACTGAAACAGGAGGGAAGGGGGCAGGGCACAACCTTTAAAAGAATGACATAGCCATTGAGGACAGGAGAAAAACTGGTAGAACCAACTAGGTACGATATGGTGGAAGATTTGACTGCCAGGAGACCTTGAGCCTCATTGTACGCCCATTGTAATACATTAGCATGCTAAATGACACACCCATAGGTGCCATGACAGAGTTCTGAGGCCAACCATAAAAGGCCAAAAAGTGGGAGGAGGCCCAAATCCTGGAAATCCCTGCCCTTTCTCCAAAATAGTTGGAATAATCCTCCCACTTGTTAGCCTATGAAATTACCCAGCCCATAAAAACTAACCACCCCATATTTTGGGGCCGCTCTCAAGCTTTTTGAGATGGACCACATTCTGTCTATGGAATATGTATCTCTCTAAATACATCCACTTCTTACTTATCACTTTGCCTCTCACTGAATTCCTTCTGTGCTGAGACATAAAGAACCTGAGCTTCATTAAGCCCTGAGACCAGGTGTGTGATTTCAACTGAAAGACAATGGGTTCAAGCCCCAGTCTGGGTTTTGGCTAGGTTTGAGTCCCAGCCCATGTGTTCAAGTCCCAATCCGAGGTGCATGGTTTCAGCACCAGTGAAGTTATTCCTATCATATATCTAGTGTCCTTGTCAGGAATTGAGCTGTGAAGTCAATGAATACATATTTTGGGGACTCCTTTATTAGAGAAAGGAAAGGGATCTAAGGTTTCCATGTGATGCACAGTCCTTTCCAGCAGGTTCAAATGTGGCTCCGCATGGCCCAGCAACCTATAAACCAAAAAAAATAAGACATCCAGTCTTCCTGCTGGGGAAATTCTAGGAGCTTGATGGTTGTTTTAAGGCTCAAAGTCTTTTTTAGTCCAGGTACCTAGTTTCTTGAACAACACAATTCCCTTAAACTTAGCAAACTTTCTAACATGTTTGCTTTTACTTCCATATTCTAAATTCCACTTTCTAGTTCTTTCTTATACATATATAATTCTCGAGAATGATTTATTTCTTTGCTTCCTCATACATATGCCCCCCACTCTCAACTTAATTAAGGATGGCTATCTTGAGGCTATCTGCAGCAACAAGTTTGGATGGCAAGGTTAAAAACCTTAATTTGATCTTTGCAAAAAGATTGAGTCACATTTTATTTTAACTGAGAGACATTTTAGTGCCTTTGTCACTTAAATTTTTTCCAGTCTTATCTTTTGTTACTTAGGATCTAGGAGCAGTCAGCTTTTCTAATCCTGAAAGGACCTTGATCTCTAGAATTCCTTAGTACTCTTCTATCTCTCCTAAAAAAAACCCAAACAGTTCTCATGTGAGCTCCCCTCTTTCACATAATATCTTGCTAAAGGCAGATAACTGTAACCAACACATTATCACTCTGCCTCCATTTACTTCCCATAGAATTAGAGTCTCACTAGGTTCATGGTTAACTTCTACCTCTCATTGGGGACAGTTTTACTAAATATTTTGCCAAGGCACAGTAGGGCTGTCCAGCTAACCAGCCTGCTACTCTGCTTCTTTCTTGCCTGCTGCCTACTTATTCTATACAACATATTTTATGTTTCTGCACCCTCCTTCCAAACACCAATGTCTGTATTCATGTGGTAGTCATTACTGTCATTTACCAAATATGTCTGGATTTCCATTTTCTTGACACATAGTAGGATTCCATTTCTTTGTTCTTTTTAAAGATAAGCATGACCATTTGACTTGTTTTGATAGAAGTGATATATCACATATGCACAGAAACATTAAAAGCCAATGTATGATTTACCATAGTTCTTTTCCACTGCTGTGGTGATCATGGAAGCATAAGTCAAGATGAGGTTTTTATCAGCCTAGCTATGATGACTAGAGTCTTCTTGATGGCATACTGTAAACAAGAAATTAATTTTCATTTGATAAGATGCTGAGATTTTGGTGTTATTGTAACAGCCTAGTCCTGACAAATACAGTCAAGGTATGGCAAGTGTTACAATAAACAACCCTGAAATTTCAGTGGCTTAACATAGCAGAATCATATTTCTCCTTCATTTGACAGTTCAGTGTGGTATTTGGCAGGCAATCTTCCATGTGATGATTGAGGGATCTAGACTACTTCCATTTTGGGGCTCCACTATTCCCTGGGATGATAGAATCCTCTCCTGAGTGATTTGAATCTGGCTGACTGGCAGGTAAAGAGCAGCCTAAGGCAGGAGATTTTCATGGCAGGGCAGGAAATATAATCTTACTATGTCTCCAGGATAAGAAAGAATGACTTTCAGTGAACACATAGCACTCCCTGACACAGAAACCTGGAGCTCCACTGAATGAATCCGCAGGTCGCTCAGGCCTTGACTTTCTCTTAAGTTGTGTACAGGGCTGGCTCCATGAGCATATCTGAGAATTCTCTGGTTGTTTAGCCCATAGAGAGAAAACATCTTGAAAAAATTTTTGTGTGCTTTTCTTTTCTGAACATTCTTGTTCATAAACATTTTAATCAGTGTCATTCTTATTGCCTCGAGGAGAATTATGATGGTAAAGTCAGAAATGAAAATCAGTTAATGTTTAATTTTTTTTACTTTAAAAATATGCTCGTGAAACCTCATGATAGTAACAAAATAAATAAATAAAATGCATTTGAAAGACAAAATTTTTGTTTCTTATGAGCCATATTTTCCTTAGAGACAAGAAGGCCCTTGCAAATTAAAAGTCCAGGCCCTGAAAGAAGCAGAGCATAGAGTTTATGCCATAACAATTGGCTAGAGTCGGTTCAAGAGTTGGATAGAAGTTGATCTCGGATGAGGTCTCTGTGAGGCTAGAGATGAAGGAGTAGATCTGTGAGGAACACTTGGAGAGGATCAGACTCAATGATAAGAAATGCCAACATCGTCATTTTCAGGGCCTAGAGCAGTGTGGGTGCGAAGTAAATGTCTGAGACTATTTGCAGATCATTTATTGCCTTTCTAGGAATCGCTGCCTTCGCTGACTAGGCTGCAGAGTCATGTGAACTAATCTGCTCAGTGCTGAGTAGGAAGGGCCTTCAGTAACTGCCCACATGTCACCTATGGACTTTCCAAAGAAGTGATGCCTAACCAAAGCCGAAGAACTTGCTAAGTCCTAGTCAAACTGCCCTGTGTAGATCACGCTATTTTTTTCTTTTTCTCGGTATGCAGGCCTCTCAGTGTTGTGGCCTCTCCCGTTGCAGAGCACAGGCTCCGGACGCGCAGGCTCAGCAACCATGGCTCACGAGCCCAGCCGCTCCACGGCATGTGGGATCTTCCCGGGCCGGGGGACGCCTCCTTCTTTGCAATCCTTCTTTGATTATGTGGACTACCTTAAGTAACTATCCTTTCTAGACTAGTAGAACTTGACTTTTGGTTGGCTGTACACTAAGGACTCCAGCTGATACATAATTATGTTCCCCTTAGAAGTTTTGATAGCACCTTCATATTTTCTTACTGTTTTCTTTGTTTGTTTTTTGTTTGGGCTGCTTCCCGACCAGGGATCAAACCCACGCCCCCTGCAGTGGAAGCACAGATTCTTAACCACTGGACCACCAGGGAAGTCCCTTACTTTCTCAACAATACAATGCTGTGATGTCTAGATAAAGCATATATTATTGTTATACAGATGCCAAAACTGAATCACAACACAATTAAATGTTTTATCCAAGGTTGCAAAGTTAAAAACGGCAAATACATCACTTTAATGGTGGTTCTTATTTTAAGAAACAATTTCCACTATGCCAACTTTCTAATATCAAGTTTGGGAAGTATACAGTGAGACAAAAACACGACATCCATGTATGCTTAAGGCTGTGAAAATGTTTATAAGGAAAACCTAAACACAAGCTCCCTGCACTCACTTGTGGTTTTCTCTGCCACCCATCCAAAAACACATGTTCACCATGTTTTCCTTTCCCTCTGTCATCATGACAAACAATGTTCCAGATAGTGGCTACCCTCTCAATCTGAGTCCTGGAGTGGATGATAGCCAGTGTCAAGCTGTAACTGATGTGCTCTAGCACACTGCTTTAGGATGTAAGGGGAACATGGCATATGCTACATAGTTCTGCACTGCTGGGCCTCTTGAAAACACTAGGAGTTCTTGTAGGCTTTACTAAAGCTCCAAGATAGGAATTTCTGTTTTAACATCCCATTGATACTGTTTTCTTTTTCATTTTTTTTTCTTACTGGTATATAGTTGCTTTACAATGTTCTCTTAGTTTCAGGTGTATGGCAAAGTGAGTTATACATATATAAATACATATCCACTCTTTTTTGGATCCTTTTCCCATATAGGCTCATTACAAAGTACTGAGTAGAGTTCCCTGTGCTATACAGTAGGTCCTTATTAGTTATCTATTTTATATATAGTAGTGTGTATATGTCAATCCAATCTCCCAATTAATCACTCCCTCCCCTTACCCCCTAGTAACCATAGTGTGTTTTCTATATCTGTAACTCTATTTCTGTTTTGTAGATAAGTTCATTTGTACCCTCTTTTTATATTCCTCATAAAACTGATATCGTATGATATTTGTCTTTCTCTGCCTGACTACTTCACTCAGTTTGACAATCTCTGGGTCCATCGATGTTGCTGCAAAGAGCATTATTTCATTCTTTTTAATGGCTGAGTAATAGTCCATGGTATATATGTACCACATCTTCTTTATCCATTCCTCTGTTGATGGACATCTAGGTTGCTTCCATGTCCTGGCTATTGTAAATAGTGCTGCAATGAACATTGGGGTGCATGTATCTTTTCGAATTATGGTTTTCTCCAGACGTATACCCAGGAGTGGGATTGCTGGATCATATGGTAGCTCTATTTTTAGTTATTTAAGGAACCTCCATACTGTTCTCCATAGCGGCTGCACCAGTTTAAATTCCCGCCAACAGTGTAGGAGGGCTCCCTTTTCTCCACACCCTCCCCAGCATTTATTGTTGGTAGATGTTTTGATGATGGCCATTCTGACTGGGGTGAGGTGATACCTCGTTGTAGTTTTGATTTGCATTTCTCTAATAATTAGTGATTTGAGCATCTT
Organism: Monodon monoceros; assembly: GCF_005190385.1. Classification (NCBI taxonomy): domain Eukaryota; kingdom Metazoa; phylum Chordata; class Mammalia; order Artiodactyla; family Monodontidae; genus Monodon; species Monodon monoceros. The sequence continues at coordinate 29,541,979 of NW_021703784.1, forward strand.
TTCATGTGTTTTTTAGCCATCTGTATGTCTTCTTTGGAGAAATGTCTATTTAGATCTTCTGCCCATTTTTTGATTGGGTTGTTTGTTTTTTTTGATACTGAGCTGCATGAACTGTTTGTATACCTTGTTGGTTGCTACATTTGCAAATATTTTCTCCCATTCTGAGGGTTGTCTTTTCATCTTGTTTATGGTTTTCTTTGCTGTGCAAAAGCTTTTAAATTTAATTAGGTCCCATCTGTTTATTTTTCTTTTTATTTTCATTACTCTAGGAGGTGGATCAAAAAAGATCTTGCTGCAATTTATGTCAGGGTGTTCTGCCTATGTTTTTCTCTAAGAGTTTTATAGTATCCAGCCTTACATTTAGATCTTTAATCCATTTTGAGTTTATTTTTGTGTGCGGTTAGGGAGTGTTCTAATTTCATTCATTTGCATGTAGCTTTCCAGTTTTCCAAGCACCACTTACTGAAGAGACTATCTTTTCTCCATTGTATACTCTTGACTCCTTTGTCATAGATTAGGTGACCATATGTGCATGGGTTTATCTCTGGGCTTTCTATCCTGTACCATTGATCTATATTTCTGTTTTTGTGCCAGTACCATACTGCCTTGATTTCTGTAGTTTTTGGTATAGTTTCAAGTTGGGGAGCCTGTGATTCCTCCAGCTCCATTTCTCTTTCTCAAGATTGCTTTGGTGGCTTGGGGTCTTTTGTGTTTCCATCCAAATTGTAAATATTTTTGTTCTAATTCTGTGAAAAATGCCATTGGTAATTTGATAGGGATTGCATTGAATCTGTACATTGCTTTGGGTAGTATGGTCATTTTCACAGTATCGATTCTTCCAAGAACATATCTCTCCATCTGTTTGTGTCATCTTTGATTTCTTTCACCAATATCTTATAGTTTTCTGAGTACAGGTCTTTTGCCTTCTTAGGTAGATGTATTCCTAAGGATTTTATTCTTTTTGATTCAATGATAAATGGGATTGTTTCCTTAATTTCTCTTTCGGACCTTTTGTTGTTAGTGTATAGGCATGCAAGAGATTTCTGTGTATTAATTTTATATGCTGCAGCTTTACCAAATTCATTGTTTATAGTTTTCTGGTAGCATCTTTAGGATTTTCTATGTATAGATTCATGTCATCTGCAAACAGTGACAATTTTACTTCTTCTTTTCCAGTTTGGATTAATTTTATTTCTTTTTCTTCTCTGACTGCCATAGCTAGGACTTCCAAAACTATGTTGAATACTAGTTGTGGGGGTGGACATCCTTATCTTATTCATGATCTTAGAGAAAATGCTTTCAGTTTTCACCACTGAGAATGATGTTTGCTGTAGTTTTCTCATATATGGCCATCATATGTTACCTTTATGCACACTTTCTGGAGATTTTTTGTCATAAATGGGTGTTGAATTTTATCAGAAGCTTTTTCTGCTTCTATTGAGATGATTATATGGTTTTTATTCCTTAATTTGTTAATATGGTGTATCACACTGATTAATTTGTGTATATTGAAGAATCCTTGCACCCCTGGGATAAATTCCACTTGCTCATGGTGTATGACTCTTTTAATGTGTTGTTGGATTCAGTTTCCTAGTATTTTGTTGAGGATTTTTGAGTCTATGCTCATCAGTGATATTGGCCTGTAATTTTCTTTTTCTGTGATATCTTTGTCTGGTTTTGGTATCAGGGTGATGGTGTCCTTGTAGAATGAGTTTGGGAGTGTTATTTCTTCTAAAGTTTTTTGGAAGAGTTTCGGAAGGGTAGGTATTAGCTCTTTTCTAAATGTTTTGATAGAATTCACCTGTGAAGCCATCTGGTCCTGGACTTCTGTTTGTTGGGAGTTTTTAAATCACAGTTTCAATTTCATTACTTGGGATTGGTCTGTTCATATCTTCTATTTCTTCCTGGTTCAGTCTTGGAAGATTGCACCTTTCTAAGAATTTGTCCATTTCTTCTAGGTTGTCCATTTTATTGTCATATAGTTGTTTGTAGTAGTCTCTTATGATCCTTTGTATTTCTGTGGTGTTCATTGTAACTTCTCCTTTTTCATTTCTAACTTTATTAATTTGAGACCTCTCTCTTTTTTTCTTGATGTGTCTGGCTAAAGGTTTATCAGTTTTGTTTACCTTCTCAAAGAACCAGCTTTTACTTTCATTGATATTTACTATTGTCTTCTTTGTTTCTATTTCATTTATTTCTGCTCTGATTTTTATGATTTCTTTCCTTCTACTAACTTGTGGTTTTGTTTGCTCTTCTTTCTCTAGTTGCTTTAGGTGTAAGGATAGGTTGTTTGAGATTTTTCTTGTTTCTTGAGGTAAGATGGTACTGCTGTAAAGTTCCCTCTTAGAACTGCTTTTGCTGTGTCATGTAGGTTTTGGATTGTTGTGTTTTCATTGTTATTTGTCTCTCTACTGTTATTTGTCTCTCCATATTTGTCTCTTATAGTCTTTTTTTTGGCCACCCCACATGGCTTGAGGGATCTTAGTTCCCCCAGGCAGGGATGGAAGCCAGGCCCGTGGCAGTGAAAGCACAGAGTCCTCACCACTGGACTGCCAGGATATTTCCATAGTCTTCTATCTCTGGGTTTATATATATGGAAGTATTTTACAAAATTTTGACCTATAAGGTTATTTTGAAAAATATCAATGTTAATGTATGGAAAGGAGAGTATTTGTATAGATCCAGGACCCCAATAATAAGTGGCATCCCACAGATCACTTAATTTTTGTATTGTTTGTTTTTCTGGCAAGTTGAAATGCCCTATTTTAAAGAAGTGTTAAGAAAAAATAGACTACGTACAGGATATATGAATTAATATATTTCAGGGCACTATTTTTGGCTGTTTTGATATAGATACAACAATTTTAAATGATCTTTTTCATAGCTTCATGCTATAACCCCCCCCCCAAGCTAAGGGATGAATATACAACCAAAATGTCAAATAGATCAAAGCTATGGCTCAGTTTCAGTCCTTTTGCCCACTGCCCCATTTGGCATAAATATATGTCCTCTGTCTCTATGGATGGATATTATTTAGTTATTTTTTCTATAGCCTTCGTGTAACAGTAAAATAAGATGAAAGAGAAAGGAAGCTTTGTGTCTTACCTAAAGTCACTGAGTGTCTTTGGATCTGAAACCAGAACACATGTGTTTCTATTTAAGGTAAATGTTTCATCCCTCCCTTTCCTTCTAATTTACTTTTATTAAAAAAAAATTATAGCACACAACAAAGAACCACAGTACTCTGTCATAGTTTGTTTCTCCATTCTAGGTGCTTTCTTTCTTTTTTTTTTTTTTTTGCGGTATGCGGGCCTCTCACTGTTGTGGCTTCTCCCGTTGCAGAGCACAGGCTCCGGACGCGCAGGCTCAGTGGCCATGGCTCATGGGCCTAGCTGCTCCACGGCATGTGTGATCTTCCTGGACCGGGGCACGAACCCATGTCCCCTGCATCGGCAGGCGGACTTTCAACCACTGCGCCACCAGGGAAGCCCTAGGTGCTTTCTTGATGAAAAATAATGTATATCTGTGTGTTGGTGAACAGCAGAAAAGATTAAAACCACATAACTAGGCAATTCTATACTGCTCACAGTGATGCCCCTTCTATTAGAGCAATTGGAGTAATGGAATGCTTTATTTTGAGAATGGAGGTATAGTGGTGCATTATGTACTGATCAGGGAAAGCAATGAAGAAAATGATCTAAGTGATTTCCAGGGAAATCACCTTCCCTTTAATATCACTAACAAGCATAGATTATTGACCCTATTCTTTGTTCATAATGTTCTTTTAAATGTAAATAGGCTACATATATTTCCTCCTCCAAACTGTAAGCATCATGAATGCAAGAGTCATACCTGCCTTTTATATCCCTAATTCCAGCAGTTCCTAGTTTAAGTGATCACTAAATATTGTTTGAGTAACAGACTGAATGAGTGAATATCATACATAGACTCACAATTGTATTTTTTTTCAGAGAATTCTATAGATGCAGGCAGGCTCCTATTCAGTCAGTGCATTCAGCTGAATCTCCAGAATCTCCAGGTGTGATGGGGTCTTCTTCCTTACATCTGGAAGTGGCTCTTTATGGTCCAGTCACCTGTGAACTCAGAGACAATTATCTGCTCCCCACTCTCATGCAATAAACAACAGTGGAGAAGGGACACGATAACCACAATAAATATTCCTATTTAGAAAAGAAGATGTGCAATAGTCCCGGGTCTGTAACAATGCTGGTATCCTGCTAGACAGGCATTATGAGGGTTTCTTATCCTTCAAATAGGCCTTCATTCTGCTCCCTGTAAGGATATCCCTTGAACATTGTCCTCTGAGGTCTTCGTGCCTCTCCTTTAGATCTTTATCCCATTTCCTTTGTCCCATTTGGGAAAAGGGATGTTTAGCTTTTGTAGCTCACTTCTTGAAGAAATAAGCTTGGTTATGTCTAATAGGGTTTTGTTATTGTCCTTTGTTTTGTTTTGTGGGATTTTTTAGGCACCTTTTAAATCAACCTTACTGAGGAATGACATTCATACAATAAAAGGCGTACATTTTTAGTTGTACAGTTCAATGAGTTTTGACAAGTATATACACCACCACCTTAATCAAGATATAGAATATTACTATTATCTAAAAAGTTCCCTTGTGCCTCTTGCAGTCAAGTCTTCCCCCTCCATCACCACCCCAACCCAAACCCCAAGCATCACTGATAGCTGTCATACACATAATTTTGACTGTTCTAGAATTTTATCAAATATCAGCTTATGTTCAATTTTCCAATTGTCCCATAAATGCCAAAACATTGTTTATGCCATTTGAATAAAGATTCAAAGAAGAACCACATACAAAAAGTGATTGATCTATTTTTAAAGTATCTTCTAAAAATTTCCTTCTCTCTCCCTCTTTCTAATAATTTGTTGTGGAATCTCGGTCATTTTTCTTGTAGATCTTCTGACAGTCTAGATTTTGCTGATTGCACTGAGTTTTAACAGTTTTCTGTCCTCTACTTACAGATGCTATTTCTTTTTAGAGAATTGATCTTATTAAAAAAAATTTTTTTTTTGCCTCATGCACTTTTAATTGGGTTGGAGGATTACAGAATTCTAGAACAACATTCTTTTGATGCTAAGTAACAGGGAACTGCATAATCCCTTAGACTTGTCCTTCAAATTCCTCTTTACTAGGTCAGCGATCACCTACTGTCTCTGAAAGGTGAGCTCTGTGAAACAGAAATGGTGGAGCTAAGTTTTAATAAGAGAAAAAGTAATAAGCAGAGGTCAGGGACGACGGAGAAGTGGGGATGGGTAAGTGGGAGGCTGATCGATGGCCCATAAAGAAACATGCATTTAAGGGGTGGGAAACAACGTTAGGTTACCGCACGGAAGAGATCAGAAGTGAAACCTGGCTTACTTTACCAGGTTATTTTTAACGCCAACTGCAGAGTATTAGTGGTTTCATAAGACCTTTTTGGGGGGTGACTTTCAGTATTAGGACAGGGTGGAAGCTTCGTGAGAAAGGTCTGGATATACTGGACAACCTAAGGCAGTCAAACGATCAATACATTCCAATTTCCCCGACCGCGGAGTCCACACAGTGTAACCCAGAAGGGCGGAAGGCAGCGGGGACCCTCCAAAGCCACGCCCCTCCCAGCGTCCGTCTCTGCGCTTGCGTCACTTCCGGCCCTGGGCGATTCGCGTCCGGGTCGGAGTGAGCCTCTTGCTCTCCGAGTGTGTTACTGGTGGAGGTGCTACGCTGTCCGCGTTCTCTTCCCAGTGTGATCGAGCCGCAGTGCCTGCCGGCGAGGAGTACCCGCTGCCTCGAGCAGAGAAGGACGAGGAGGGGACCTGGGAGCGGGCAGCGGCCGGGTTGGGCCGCTCTGGGGCGGGCTGGCGACTCTGCTCCTTCGCTTGCTGCTGTCTCTGGGAACCGGGTGCCAGCACTGAGGAGTCTTCAGCTGACAGCAAGCCCCTTCCCCGGCTCCCCTGCCCGCCCTGCCGGGGAGGGCGGAAGATGCCGGTGAAGAAGAAGAGAAAATCTCCTGGGGTGGCAGCGGCAGTAGCGGAAGACGGAGGCCTCAAAAAGTGTAAAATCTCCAGGTACCACCTTCCCCTACCCTTCAGTCTTACCTCCTCTGCTGCAGGGCTAGAGAAGAAGGAGGCGGGCCGGGTCTCCGGGGCTCGGGCTGGGGAGAGGTGAACTCCCTCTGATAAACCTAGGTGGGAGGCGGGGAACCGCGCGAGTCTGCGCTCGGCTCCACCTCATGTTCGGTTTGTGTGCTCTGGCGCCAGCGAAGGGACTCGGAGAGTCGCCTCACGTTGAGCCTACGTGCCAGGGAAGGTGGAGAAACAGGAATGCGTACGCAAATTGCCCTCTTTCCCGTTACCCGCTACTCCCTTAATCCCTTCCCCCTCCTTCCTTCCAGACCTAGAAGTGAGTACAGATCCGTGCAAGGGTCACTTATAGAATTTCTTTGTAGAGTGTGAAGAAAGGAATAGAGCACGAGGAATTTTGATCTGAAAACTGCCATGGGAATGGTAGAAAAAAAGCTCCTTATGCTGTAATTGCCCTCCAGATTTAGTATTTGGAGTGATCTAACCCGGACCATCCCAGTAGGAGCCCCATTTTCTGGAAGTATATAGCGCCTCCACCTGAGCCAAGTCCTTATGTGCGGAGTTGGAAAGGCCCTGCGTGCGTTTTGTTTTTCAGCCATCAGGATGCTGTTAGCTCTCAATATAAATATTAATAATTTGAGAGCTATTGTACTCTGTATCCTCTTGGAGAAAAAGAAAAGGCAGAGCTGTAGTTGTATAGCTCTTTGATCCCCTAGTAGCGTGTCATTAAGGCATTACAGCAACGTTGTATGCTGCAAAAAATCATTGCTATTTAGGTGTGAGAAGTGAGTTTTTAAAATTCCCTTTTCGGGTGTCTTGACTGCATTAGTGGTTGGCACTTAATGTAACAACTTCAGATGCCACCATTTAAAGTAGCCACCAGCATTATAAAGAAGAGATAATGATAGAACTATCCTTAAAGAGAGGTCTGCTTAAAATGTGAGGTAGGTGACTTCTTTAGTCTGCATTATCCTTTTTGTAATTGGTTGAATTTTTTTCCTCATTACTGTGTTTGGCAAAAGAGCCCAAGGGTATTTCTTGGACTATTACTGTGAAAGATACTGCTGTTTTCTTATACCTCTTGATAACTCATACTAGAATTTGACATAGTTACTCCATTAGCTCATATTTTTTGAAACATGCAAATTAATTTTTTGTCACATTAACTTGTAGTAATCTTAATTGTATAATGTATCAAAATTATTTAAATTAAGCACACTAAAACTGCTGAGCAGTCAGTATTATTACAACTCAGGTGATACTTTGCTCTATCAACTTAAAATTTTAAATATGGCACCCTTATTTTATATTACATTATTCAGTTGCATAAGTTATAGCATTCCTAAGTCATTGTGGTAGTGTGGAACCTTGAGAAAAGGTTCTCTGTTCATTAAATCCTCAAGGCTTTGGCCCAATTATTTGAATTGGTATTTTCTGTTAGGGTTTTTTTTTTTTTTTTTTCTTTTTAATCTGTGGAATCTAATTATAGCCTTAACTCCTATATTATCTTTTGTCTTTAAAATATTGATTTAAGCTTGGTAGATGATAAATAAACAACTCTTAATATATATTATTCTGAAATATTGATTCACTGAGCATCAAAATATACTTTGTAAGATTTGTTTTCAAATTATACACATATGTAATTTCCATACAAATCAGCAGAAGAATCACTGTAAAGATTTATACCCAACTACCAGTCCTGGATTGAGACCATCAGGTTGAACTTCTTTGTGGTCTTTTGAAATCTGGGGGAAATAATTTTAGTGATATTTTTGGAATTTGATAGTGAGCAAAGTAGCATTTGGGTTTTGTTAGACAGAAATTTTTATATATAGATTACTGTTTCAAATTGCAAGTATTTAACAATTCCAATTTTTCCCTATAACACCAACTGTAAAAAAAAATACTTTGGTTTGAATTGAAGTAGTTCATATTGAACTTAGCTTTTCACTAAAAGTTGAGACTTGTTAAAATTCTTAGGCATTTGTGTGTTTTCTAAGCTATTGCAGATCCCAACCCCCTGCTAGACTAATAAGTGGAGAGGAACATTTTTCAAGCAAGAAGTGCCTGGCTTGGTTTTATGAGTATGCAGGTAATGAAATTAATATAAGAAGATAACAGTCACATGCTTTAAAACGTTCTTTTGGTTTATTCATTTAACAAATTATTTATTGCAGGCCTGCTATGTGTTAGTCCTTTGTGCTGAGATCAGGGTCAAGACAGAGGATTATGGTTAGGCTAAGAATTTGTTGCCCTTTAAGGCTGATATTTCTTTAAATATATAATTCAGTATATGTTTAATGGGAGGAGTGAAACTCATTTACTGTTAGTAAAATTTGTAAACAGATTCACTTATTGGTTTACATCCATTGGCTACAGTAGAGTTGGTATTCTGGAAAACACAAAGTATGTAATAAAACATTTTATATTTGTTTTTCTTTTCAGTTTTCTTTTGAAATTTTTCTGAACCATAAACTGACATTTTCTGAAACTCTTGGGAGACATAGTAAAAGATTTAAAACTCAGGTGTATCATTACATGACAGATTTACCCTTTAATATAATTGCTATTTAGCCATTCATTTCTACTGGAGATGCAATAATAAACAGACTGATATTAGTACAGTGTACTATATGCTATATTAGGAAGATGCACTGTGAGAGTTCATAGGAGAAATGTATAATCCAGCCTTGGAAGTTTCAGGGAAAGCTTCTTCAAGAAGCTAATTTAAACTACAGTAAATCCTGTAAGTGGTGAATGAAAAACTCTAGGACTAGGGTGAAACTGTAGTTCAGAGGTAAAAGTCAAAGCCTGGGATGAGGCCAACGAGTTAAGCAAATATATGAAAAAGAACACTTGTTTTCCATTTATTATTAACTTCTTCATAAGCATATATGGAAAGAAATTTTTTTCCCCTTAGAATGATTTAGTTCTTTTGGAATTATTGATTTTAAAGGTTTTTTTTGTTTTTTTTTTTTCTTTCCTCCTCTTTGTTTCATTTCTTTTACCTGCCTCCCTGGTTGGGTTTTTTGTTTTGTTTTGTTTTTCCCCTTTTATCACTATCATTCTCAGTGTTTGTTTAGAATAAAAGTGTATGTGCAGTCATTGTCTTGTATTTATTGCTAATCAAGTTAAGGTCTCAAGAGTACTTCGAACTTAAGGTTAAGGTTTAGGCTAACTGTATGGAAAATAAGACCATTTTGGAGGACAGTAACTTCGCTGTTGGGATCCACTGAGTGATCCCAAAAGTATAATTTAAAAATTGTTTAGTAACAGAACAGATTCTTTCTAGACCAGAAGAACTGCTATTACTGGCATCCCAAGACAACCACTAACCCAAATTAAATAGAGGGAATTCATTTTCTTTTGACCTCCATTTAAAATGTTGACCCAGTATTCAAAATGCCAGTTTTACCGGTATGTATGATAATGATACAGAATCAAAAGGTCAGTCATCTTATTTTGCCTATAAAGGGTACTAGATACCATAAAATTAGTCAATTTTTTTTTCTTTCATGCTTGCTTGTTTTACTTCTCGTAGGGACTTTCCTGGGTAGCATAAGATTTGATTTAAACATTTATTTCCTATATAAGCATTTTTTAATGGCCAGCAAAATAATTGCTATCTTTATTACAGAAATTGTGCTAATTATATAATTCTCCTATGACCATTCTGTTAAGTAGGTGGTGTTATCCTTATTTTCTAGACGAGAAAACTGAGGCTTAGATTAAGTGATTTGCCCAAGATCATACAGTGACAAGAACCTGGATTCAAACTCAGGTCATTCTGACCATAGAGCCTATGCTTTAACTACTACTGTCTTATTTTAAAATATGTACATGGCAGCTAGTTTTTCTTTTACAAAGAAAATATTAGTAAGTGTACTTTAGGTTAACTTCTGTCCTTCACTGAATGATGCATATTTATTGAGCACTTGTAGGTCAGGCACTGTGCTAAGTGCTGGGAATATAGTGGTAAACAAATTAGACAAGATCCCTGCCCTTGGGGGACTTGCCTTCCAGCAGGGAAGACAGACAGTAAATAAGTTAAGTAGGTAAGATAATTACAGATTGTGGGGGATTATAAAAGTAATAAATATGGTATGATTCAGGGATAGGAAGTAGAAAGTTGGGGTGGACTTTCAAATAAGGTGAATAGGGAAGGTCTCTCTAGAGATTACTTTGGTCAGAGACCTAATTGATAAGGAGGTGCCAGTTGTTTGCCAAATAAACAGTAACTGGGATGTCCCTTTTTAAAATGGAGACAATAATTGTGCCTACTGAGATAATACATGTTAAGAAAGCACTTATCACTGTACCTGGTTAAATATAGTCAGAACCCAATAAGTGTCAGCTATTATTAAAAGAGTAATAGTATTGCAGCATCAAATTTACTGGTTGTATATTTTCACAATACTGTTCCAAAATTAACAGTATAGTTCCTAGGTAGTTTATGTTGAAGGTACTGTGTCATTTCATTGAGCAGATTTTTTTTTTTTTTTTCTCCTGAGCATCTGCTATGGCCGGCATTGTTTTAGACCCTGCAGGTATACCTGGGAACATTTCCTTATGGTTATTAAAACATCAGAAAATTGATTTTTTTTAAGTTTTAAAAATGTTTTACCACAAATCTTAATTATATATTATAGATCATGTGTGATAAGCCTGATGGTTTTGCCCTTTCATAACACCTCTCATCTTGAGTGCTATTTACATCAGCAAGGATTCAGTAATACATTGGGCCTGTTACTGAACAAAAGCATAGAAGGTGAAAAGGCACTTTTAAGGTCTTATAAAGAATCAGAAAAAAGGTGGGATAGAATGCATAATCCTAATAAGTAACCAGCTGGTAGAGTGAACTAAATCATTTTCATAGATTCTTAAGTTGAGTGGAAGCCTATTTTGTGCCTGAAAAAGTCAGTTAAATTCCACTCCAGAGGTTTTACCCTGGGAGTAGTTTTATTGAAGAGTTTGTTTCAAGAAGTGTAATTGATGTTATGCAATCTGGGGAAAAGAACATTAGTATAGACCTTGTTTTAGATTTAGATTGTTGCTATCATTATTTGCACTGCTTTGTGAAAGTCACTTGTCATTTACAGAAGGGTCTTATATCTATCTTATATATCTCCATATAACATAATTTAACTTGATTCTTATCAAATTTTAATCACTAATCTCCCATTTTCTAGGGAGGCTATATTTTATGACAGTAACTGATATTTCTTGACATGACTTTCTCTTCTAACTACTAATGATGGCAGCTTTGAGGGCAAGTCTGCTTTCTTGTTGCATTAGAAAAGTGTAGAATATATTTCCATCATGCCTTAAGAAAAAAACTTTTCTTCCATTAAATTTTTTATCTGATTTTTACTTTCATCCAAACCACATATAAGGATTCATATTCAGTATTTTTTAACACCTTAATTGTATATGTGTGCTTTTAAAATTACATAATTAACACATTCTCATAAAAAACCCCTCCAAATATATATTAGGAAGTGAAAGTTTCCTGCAATTACCACCCCTTCACCTTTTAACACCTCACTGCATAAATAAGTGCAATGCTTATTTAAACCAGAAAATTTTTGAAAAGGTTTTGGTTTCAGACCATGTTGTGAACATCATCTTAGCAGCCTGGACCCTATCTGGGATAGTAAGAGTTTAACTGGTCACATATTGGATGGTCACATTCTTCTATGAAGAAAAACCATAGGACATTGGCTACATGTTGTGCTTGTGAACTAATGGTGGTGATATAAAATGCCACCTGAGCAGCCTTGGTCTAGTCTATGACTTACAAATCTGGAGTATTTTCAGTCCTTAAGAAAGGAAAACAAGTTTCTCTTAGCTACTTTAACAATAATATTTGAAGACTGTATTTTCTTTCAAAAACCAGGTGTGGTAAATATTTCTATCATATTTTATATTTTAAAATTTGTTTTACCTTCCTCATTATACTTCAGGTGTACAACATAATGATATATGTATATATCGCAAAATGATCACCACCTGTCACTACACATAGTCACAAATTTTGTTTTCTTGTGATGAGAGTTTTATGATTCACTCTCTTAGCTACTTTCAAATACGCAAAACCGTATTTTTAACTATAGTCATTCTGCTCTATGTTACATCCCCAGGACTTACTAAGTTTGGAAGTTTGTACCTTTTGACCACCTTCACCCATTTTGCCCACCCCTGCCTCTGGCAACCACCAGTCTGTTCTCTGTATTTGAGTTTGGGGGAGAGGAAGGGGGTTGGTAGATTGCTTATACAAGTGAGCTCATATGGTGTTTGCCTTTCTCTGTCCGACTTGTTTCACTTAGCAAAATGCCCTCAAGGTCCATTCATGTTGTCACAAATTTGTTTTATCAAGTCAAAAAAGAGACCTAGCAATGATGTAATTACTATATGGGAATCTGATAACGTAAAAAATATGAGAATTGGTGTACTGACATATATTTACTGTTACTAAGGAGAAAAATATAAGAAAAATGTCCTTAATTTTTGGACTAATGATAGACATAGCTAATTGAGGGATTAAGCATTTATTTCTATATTAAGATGACATAATGCTTATGCTTTACTGTTTTAGGACCAAGGAAAATATCTCATTCTGGAATCTGAATGTTGTAATTTCCTTACATCATTATTTTCATAATATATCTTAAAACTAGTAAATTTTATTTGGGTATATTTCAGAAGGTTAATGAATGACCTGTTTTAGTAAGAAACAGATACTCTCCTCTGTTTACTGTCTTGAATTGTGGGTTGGTACTGGCACAGTCTAGTAGAATAAGAAGCTCAAACCTTCTTGTGCTTCTTTGTTAATGCATTGTGAAAAATTTTCTTCAGAGGAGGTTCTCAGTAAACGTATTTTTAATGGATAGGTTCAAGTTATTGTACAAGCTAGCGATTGATATTAACGTTGCTTTGTTTTCTGTTTCCTTAATTATATTTTATAATGTGGTTTTCAAAGAGTATTTCAAAATTAAAAAATTTTTAATCTGGTGACAAGTATTTATACTTTATCAAAGGTATGTCAAAATTCAAATTCAGTTATTCACAAAAAATGTTATGGTGTATTCATAGATGCCTTTAACACAGTGACTTATGTTTTATGTTGATATTAAATTATAACAATAAAATATATAAATTATTTTTGTCTTTGAAGGTCCTGATGAAGTTGTAGGGCCAGAAGGAATGGAAAAATTTTGTGAAGACATTGGTGTTGAACCTGAAAATGTATGTTTTATTTCTAAGTAAAATGGAATACAAGTGGGGTATAGCATATTCATAAATTTCTAAAAATTGGAACACTTTGATCTTATCAGAGGATTTTGTTTCTTCATGAATATTGTAGATTTTCATTTAGGTTTTTTTAAATGTATTTAAATTGGGCACGTGTTCTCTTTCTTGATACAAATGTCATTTGTAATAGAGTAAGAGAGATTCTACCTTCAGAAATTGTTAGAACTTTTTGCTTTTAAGAAATTGGCCCATCTAAATTTCTTTACAGTTAATAATTCCAGAGATTGTACTCTTTAATAGTTAAAGGATGGAAATAGTTGTATAAAAATGCTCTCCATGATAAATATAGACATGATTATCTCTATGCTGACTTTTCCCCTATCCTTTATGTTCTGTTCTTTCCAGATTATTATGTTAGTTTTAGCGTGGAAATTGGAGGCTGAAAGCATGGGATTTTTTACCAAGGAAGAATGGTTAAAGGGGATGACTTCATTACAGTAAGAAATTTTTTTAAAAAACAAATTTGATGGCCTATTTGAAGATCTTAATTGATATTTTGTGCTTCGTAGTTTTTTGGGAGTAAGGTTTCACCTTAAATTAATCAAATTGGTTTGATCTAGAACAATCAGTTTAGGATTGACAAAATTTATATTATGGTCTTTGGCAAAATGAACTGTTACTCCAGTTTTCATATTTCCTAAGAAAGAACCTAAGAACAGTTCTATTAAAACTCATTGACTCTCTTGATGGGTGAATTAGAGATTCATGATCAAAGTTATTTACTCACGGGATGTTTGAGTGATAAGGGATTTCCTTCTCAGAATGTAGAATTCTACTACATGAGGAGTTTGTTCTTGGGCAGTCCTAAGCTCTGGGGCCTCCTCTCTCTTCAGTTTTATACTTGACTTAAAAAAGAAATTTGATATATAAAAAAAAGAATGTCTGTATGTGTATAACTGAGTCACTTTGCTGTACAGCAGAGATTGGCACAACATTGTAAATCAACTCTACTTCAATGCAAAAAAATTTAAAAAAAATGAAATTTGAAGAGAGTTACATGATACTTTTATTATTTCTTTTTTGCCAAATGAATCTCATGAATACAAAAGTAGAAATATTGTTTGGCTCCTGTGCAACCGTTAGCCATTTTATAGTTGTATACTTTCAGTTTAGGATGCTGCCTTGGGACACTTTTATAAGTTATAAAATTGCTTCTTTATAAAAATAATTTGATTTTGGCTTTTCAGAGTAAAGTGTGCTTAGTTTCAGGGTCAGTTAGTAATTGTGTATTAATTTTATATTATGTCATGTTCCTGATGTTCATGCAGGAAGTTATTAATAGTCAACATTCTAAAATAGTTAGAGCAAGCATAAATTTATAATATTTTTGAGCCCCAAACTGGAGGTTAATTAGCCATGTGATTTCCTGTTGTGATTATGCTTTTATTAACACACTTAACTGTTCTTTACTCCTTGTTTGCCTATCCTTAAATTTCAAAATACTTGGTTATTTTTTTTAAGTGTATTTGTTCATATGAAACTTAAATATTTATATTTGGATTTTCAGTGTCTAATGTTTTGTAATTCTCCTTTTTAACCAGCATTAACATTTAGATATTTTGTGTGTGTGGGTATGTGTGTGTCTGTGTATATATATAAATATATATGTGTGTGTATGTATACACATACACATATGTATATGTATATATATTTGTTTAATGTAAAAATCTTTGCTCATATGAACCAAATCATAGTTCCTAGAATAGAATATAAAATCAACCCTCTCACTTTTATTACTTATAAGTGAGATGAGGAGTCTGAGACTCAGAGAGGTGAAGAAAACTTTTGCCAGAGTTTACATAGTTCTTAGTGGCAGAGCTAGGACGTAGAATTTAAATTTCCTGAATACCAGTCTACCATACTGTACTTCCTATTGCATCATCCCTTTATGTATATTCCTTTGTTACATTCTTTATAAAATAGATGGCCATTATTAACTTTTAAAATCATAGTATTTATAACCAAGACTGCCATTCATCTAGGTGTCATAACGTGCCAAATTAAAATGTTGATTCTGAAATTCTTTGAGCTGTTTCTCACCATTTAATTAGCTTTATAGAGAAAGACAAAATATATAAGATTATGCAAAGAATATAAACTAATTTCATGTAGCTCAGTCTGTTTTATTAAAATTTATATCAGTTGTTGCATGGCTTGTCAATTGTAAGACATTTTATTTGGCATTACAACTGCTTTATGTACTATTCCTACTGCTTTTTTTGTCTGTTGCTTTTTAAAATATCTCAGCTAACAATTGTTTGTGTATTTTTAAACCAAAAGTTTCTAATTATTTATGTTTTTGAATTACTTGATATAATATAAAGAGCCTCTGTATAACAGAAATATGTAAACACAAAGTGTTTCTAGTATTTACTTGTGAATAATTAGCATATAGCCTTGGGTATATGCTAGGGAAATTGATGAACCCATGAACATGTTGTTTATTAGCGTATCTTTCCAATAGGAAGTTCACAGGCTTTACAAAATAAAAGCAATATTTAGGACTTAAAATTGACCCAGCGGTTTCTGTTTCATTCATTTATTATCCCCTGCCCATCTGCTTAGAACTCTATAGTGTAGATCTTTAAAGCTACTAAAATTAGGCAAGCACTCTTGACTGGGAAAATGTTTTTTTTTTTTACCCCCAGTGATCTAGATTGCTTTGTTGAAGTACAGAGTATCTTCTCTTAATTGGCTTAATCTTATTACTCCCTGAATCTTCTTGTAAAGAACTTGCTAGGAATAAAATAGTTTAAAATGTAAACCAATAGAGACAAAAGAATCTATAAAACTTGTTTTTTTAAAAATGTATAGTTGTCTAGTATACTTGGTTTTATATAATCATTATAAAATGTAAAATTTCACAGACTTGATTCCTTTTATAGATTTTTCATATTTTTAGGATTTAATTTAATCTGGACATAGTTATTTGATGGTTCCTAAATCATCTTAATGTAGTTATCAATTATTTCAAATTAATGAATTTTAACACGTAGAAAACTTTAAGTAGAGCTCTGCTAAAGAATAGAAACAGTCTGGTAGTTAAAATGTATATTATGGTCAAGAATAGGGGACTGTCATAATCATGGTTAATTATAATCTGTAACTGTATAATGCTTAACAGTTTTCAGAATACTTTTTTTTTTACATTTATTTATTTTAAAGCTGTTACTCATACAGACTTTCCACAACTGAATTGTCCTTCTCTTTTGTGTGAAAGAATTTATGGGTATGAATTTGTATATAATTGGACTAGAATGGCCATTTTTTTAAGTTTCGGGGATGTAATTGCCGTATCCTTTCCAGATACTTTGCTCTATTTCGTTTTCATCATTGTTTAATAATAGTCAAATTTCCCTTCAAGTCAGATTTAATTTAGGAGATATTTAAACACCTATTTTATCTAAAGTACTGTGCCGCTTACTGATGACCACAGTGAGGCATGGGACACAGCTCTGTCCCTTAGTTACATTTCATTAGGGCGGGAAAGGCATTACTGCAGCCATACTGTAACCATAGGCATACTGTAACCATAAATCCAGGTGGGATTGGACAAGTACTAGAGTAAACCTACCAAATACTATGAAAGCACAGCTGCTAAAGAGGTTAATTCCAGCTGAGTAGACGGGAAAGTCTTTACTGTAGGTGTGGCATTTGAACTGGACCTTGAAGAGTGATTAGGATTTTGATGGTTGAGGGTATAGGAAAATGTTGTTTCAAGAAGAAATTGTGAGCAGAACCTTGAGAAAAGAAAACATATGTCTAGTTTGCTAGAATCAAAAGGTACATAAAGAAAACTGACAGAGTAGTTTTAAACTCCAGATAGTTGGGATAATGGCTACATTACACAGGGCTTTGACTAATAGTTGAGAGAGTTCAAACCATATGTTTTAGCTTGGGAAGCCATCAGAGATTTTTGAGCATAGGAATCATCAAAGATTTGGGGGATAGTTTTCAATAGAGGAGGTTTTTTTTTTTTTTTTAGGTCATAGACTCTTTTGAGAACCTTAGGAAAACTGTGGACCTTATCCCCATTAAGATGCACATCTGTAGAGGCAAGATTCCAAGGATACTTGAAAATTTTATTCTGGCATACCTTACTGGAGCGGATAACTTTTCTCATATCTACTAGCTGAAAGTTTGTTGTTGGAGCATCTACCATGCTGTTAGAGAAAATTGTGGGCATATATCTTTGACAAGAGCATACTTGATTATGATAATGAAAAAAAGAGCCAAAAGGATAGCATCTGACAAGAATGGTAGTAACTAAGCTGTCTGCCAGTAGACTACAAGTTGTACACCTTCTGGTCTCCATATTGAGCGTTGTACTTTGAAGATTATAGGCTTAACTGGCTTCACTTTCTTTAGGAGAGAGGAATGGGGAACATTTATACAGTTTTTTTGGTGGGAGTGGAAGAGTTGAATAGATTGGATGCTGTGGTGTCTGTGGTGTATGACTATCAGTCACTTAGCATTTTGGGCCCAAGTACTAATTGCCATTGGCATTCTTCCCCTTTGCTCTCCCCCAGAGTCATCAAAACAATTTCAAAATGCCCCCACTCCACATTTCCAAATACCCTCCAGTGATGGATTAATTGTATTGTTCGGATTGATAAACCTGATTCCGAGAAAGTTCTAGCCTATGGCCATACCACTCTCAATGCGCCCAATCTCGTCAGAGAAAGTTCTAAATCCATAACTTGGTGAATAAAATTCTTCCTGTTATACATCAGTGTGTCATGGCATTCTTATTGACTTAATGATTAAGGAAGATAACCTCACTTAGATCTAATATATAAATGAAAATTTTTTCTCATTTTAAAGGTCTTAAGTGAAGCAGAAATTCAGAAGCCTCTCTTGTTAATCAGATGTTTAACAATACTCAAGAAATTAATTCCTAAGCCTTTATGTTGAAATTTAAACTCATTTCACTGATTCTAACAGCAGTGACCTTGGAGACTGCTGTCATATTATGCCAGTGTTCCCTAAAATCTGTGTGGTTTTATTTGATTGTTATTTTAAAAAGTGCTATTCTTACTTTCCATGCTACACTAGTTAAGTATGCATTTCTTTTTAGTTTAGGGGAAATAGTCTTTCTAAACTTGCCAAGTTAGGAGGTGTCAACATTATTAACTCTTGTGAGTCTATTTTGGGGCTAGATTAACTATAAGAATCGTGTTTAACTACTTGGGCATGATTACTGGTTTTGCTGGGTCTGGTCACATTCTTTATGATGTTGGTAATAGATACGGAAGTTCGTGCTCTTATTTTTTTCACTCTTCTCCAAGAAGAAAACATTAATTGTCAGTTCTATTAAATTATTTCTCAACTGAAAGATGTAGATAAGCGATTATAATGATAAGAAATCGTTTCGAGAGAGCCACCAATGTGAAGATGATTTTTCAGCCATTTGCCTCAGAAGGAGTCTATCAAGCTAAGAACTGTGCTACGCATTTACTACCTGATTCTCATTTAATCTTATGGTTGTCTCTTACTGTTTTTGTGGTTTTAAAATGGGAAACAGATTGGTAAAGGTTAAGTAACTTGCCTAAAGCCACATGACTGGAAAGTGGAGAAATTGGAATTTTAACTGGTCTCTATTTGACTTGAAACTTCATTCTTTATCTCTGTCTTAAGCTTGTTGAGATCATATCCTAAGTAATATTGTTGCTCTATGTACCTATGGAATGTAAAATATTTGGGAAGGATTGTAATCTCTTGGATTCTTATCTCCTTGAGAGACTTGTCAGTCACTACTTACACACTTTACAATTTTGTTTGAACTACAGTTTTCCACTAACCTTTCCCCAGGTAGGAATTTTGAAACTTCTTGCAATTAAATTAATATATCATCTAATTTGTGGTTTATTATTTAACATAATCTTGTTAAATAATACTTTTATTTAACAAATAATTTTGGAATGCTTCTATATGCCAGGCCCCATGTTAATATGCCACGAGGATGATTTTCAAACTCTGGTGGTAGTGAGAGATAACTTTTGAAAGTAAGGAGGTATCCTTTAACTTGTTTGCCTTCCTGAATCGCAAGTCTGTTAAGATTCTGCATGAGATTTTGTGTGAAAATGTGAGTCACATCACTAAAAAAAATGTGAAAAGCACTGCTTCAGGAAGCTACAAAGATTTACAGAAAATGAGGCCCCTACCTAAAATAGATCATGATGGGGAAGGGAGTACATGTAACTAGCTACTTTAGTACTAGTACCTTCTGAACATTTTCAGTTGATAACTGGAGATATTGAAGACTTCATTTCCTAATTTTCAAACAGCTTAATAGTAGCATATAATCTGAGAATTTGTTTCTTTTGTGTATTCTTCTAGTAGAAGTTAACTGCATTTACAACTTTCATTAAAACTTTTTCATATAATGAAGAATTTTTGTACTAATAGAAGCCATTTATTGAAATAGTAAGTAATAAATTTCTAATAAATGATAAGAATAAATTTTTCTTGTTTCTGCATGAAACATTTTGTGCACTCACTCATATGCAAGGAACTAGGCCCCAGACAAATTAGATGATTAACTTATCCAAATTTTGATTTTTGTTTCTGGCAGTTATGGCATCCTAAATGTGCAAACAAACCATTTCCCATGTTAAACAGTTAAATGTCGGATAAATTATTAAAGCGTCTTTTAAAAAAACACACCTGGACTTGAATGTAAATTAAGGAAAATAATCAGAGGCCAGAATTTATAAGAGATGGTGATTCCATAGGGATCTACGGAGCTGGCATTTACCCTGAGGATACCTACCTATTCTTAGTCACCTAGGATCTGGCCATTTATCTGTGCATGTTGGGAACTGGAGACAAATTGCAACGAGAATCAGATCAAAACCTCCTATCTTTAGTCATTGAGGCCAAACCTACCCAATAGATGGAGACTTGATTGCTTGGGCTTGGTTCTGCATATACAGTTGGAGGCAGAGGGCTTCTGGTTGAGAGAATTCCTAATTAAAAGCTCTTTGTGGGGAGTTCCCCAGTGGCCTGGTGGTTAGGATTCCGGTCTTTCACTGCTGTGGCCTGGATTCAGTCCCTGGTGGGGAACTGAGAACCCACAAGCCGCATGGCACGGCTCTTCGTCAGATTTAGGCACAATCCAGAAACGTATTTTGGAATTGTCCCAGGTAATCAGTACTCCCATGTGTTTCGTGGAAGCAATTCTTCTGTACAGGAAAGCATTTTAAACAGAAGCCTCAATTTCTGCAGAAAAAATTTCAGTGATCATTAACAATCAGAAATCGCTAAACAAGTTGTGAAACAGATCTTAAACTTTAAAATAAAACTTTAAGGCTAGTATTTTGAATAATTATAGTCTCAGTATAAAATAACTACATTTAATGTGTTTTAAAAGAAAAAAGGAATGGTCTCAGATGATCAGATTTCAGATAATTACATTTCTAAAAGTGAAATATATAAAAGATTTAAAACTCAATAGGTGAGCTGCAAAGGAGATAGATGTAAATAAAATAGGAATCAGTGACCTACAATATCTGAGGAAAATAGGAAAGAGGTTAAGAGCTATAGTGGATAAATTTTTTTTTTACTGTTAAGTTTTGAGAGTTTTCTCTATATTCTAGATTTAATTCCTTCATTGACTATGTGGTTTGCAAATATTTTCTCCCCCTCTGTAGCTTGTGTTTTCATTCTCTTCAAAGGACTTCTGCAGAGCAAAAGTTTTAAATTTTGATGATGTCCAGTTTATCAGTTTTTCCTTTTTATGTGTATTTGGTGTCAAGTCTTAAGAATTCTTTGCCTAGCTCTAGATCCCGAGAATTTTTTCTTACATTTTTTCTAGAAGGTTTATATTTTTACATTTTACTTTTAAGTCAGTAATCCATTTCGAGTTGATTTCTTTAAAAAGTATGAGACTTAGATTTTGGTTTATTTCTTTACCTGTGGATGTCCACTTGCACCAGTACCATTTGTTGAAAAATCTCTTTCTCCTATTGAATTGCTTTACACTTCTGTCAAAAATCATTTGGGCATATTTGTGTGGTCTTTTTCTAGGTTCTCTATTCTGTTCTGTTGATCTTCTTCCACTACCACACAGTGTGGATTACTTTAGCTACATACTAAGTCTTGAAGTCAGGTAGACTGATTCATCTTTTTTCAAATTTTTTTTAAGCTACTACAGTTTCTTTGCTTTTCCAAAAATTTTAGAATAATCTTCTATATTTACAAAAAAATCTTACTGAGGTTCTTGTTAAACTGAATGTGAATTTCAGAATAATTACATCTTTACTTTTTTGACTCTTCCAATTGGTGGAAGATAGGTATGTCTCCATTTATTTAAGTGTTTGGTTTCTTTCATCAGTCTTGTGTCAAACATATGTCCTGTACATGTTTTGTAAGAATTAAGCCTAAATATTTCATCTTTATTTTGACCACTGTAAGTAGTATTGTATGTTTAATTTTAGCATCCACATGCTCATTATTAATATATAGAAATATAATTGATTTTTGTATGTCCTGTGACCTTGCTGAACTCACTTATTCTAAGATTCTTTTGTGTGTATTCCTTGTGTTTTCCACAGACAGTCATGTCATATGATTATGATGTGAAATAGGGACAGTTTTATTTTTTTTTCTGGTCTGTATGCCCTTTATTTCCTTTCCTTGAAATATTGCATTGGCTAGAACTTCTACTACTGTGTTGAATAAGTGTGGTGAGTGCAGACATCCTTTTTTGGCTCCCCATGTTGAGGTAAACACGTCAGTCTTTCACCATTAAGTACTTTTTCTGGTAGGTTGTTTGTAGGTGCTCTTCATCAAGTTGAGGGAGTTCTCCTCTATTTCTGTTTTTCTGTGAGTTTTAACATGAATAGATATATATTTTAAATATTTTTTCTGCGTTAAATCATATAATAATGTAATTTTTCTTTTTTTAGCCTATGAATGTGATTACATTGATTTTTGAGTACTGAATCAATCTTGCATACCTGGAATAAATCCCACTTAATCATGGTTTATAATTATTTTTATATACTTCTTAATTCTACTTGCTAATATTTTATTATGGCTTCATGAGGGATATTGGCCTGTAATTTTATTTTCTTTCTTTTTCTTATTTATTGAGGTACAATTGACATATATAACATTATATTAGTTTCAGGTGTACAACATAATGATTCAGTATTTGTATATATTGCAAAATGATCACCACAATATGTCTAGTTAACATCCATCAGTATACATAGCTATAAATTTTTTTTTTCTTGTGATGATTTTTTTTAAATACTGTCTTTTTCTGGTTTTGCTGTTAAGGTGATACTGGCTTTATAAAATGAATTGGGAAGTTTTTCCTTATAGTTTATTTTTTGAAGGAGGCTGTAGAATTGGTCTTCAGAGATTGGTGGAATTCTCCAGTGAAACCACCTGAACCTGTAGATGTCTTTTATAAATGTTTTTAACTTTTGAATTCAATTTATTAATAATTTAATAGTTACATACTCAAATAGTTAAAATTTTGAGTGTTGTATTTTTTTTTCTTTTTAAGGAATTGGTCCATTTCATCTTAAGTTGTCAAATTTATATCCTTTTGATATCTGCAGGTCTGTAATGATATCCTTTGTTTCATCCCTGATGTTGGTAATCTTTGTCTTCTCTTTTTTCTTTGTCATTCTTGCTAGAGACTTGTCAATTTTATTGATCTTTTCCAAAGAATCACATCTTTGTTTCATTGATTTTTTTCTCTAGAAAAGATTCCAAAGGTAGGAGCTTAGATTATTGATTGAGACTTTTTCTCTTTTCTGATGTTTGTATTTAGTGCTGTAAATTTCCCTGTCAGCACTGCTTTGTGTCTCACAAAATTTGACATGTTTTTTCATTTTCATTCAGTTCAGTATATTTTTTGGTTTCCGTTGAGACTTGCTCTCACCCATGGATTATTTAGGAGTTGGCTGTTTAGTTTCTAAGTGTTATTTCTAGTTGGGTTTCATTGTGGTCAGAGGACATATTCTGTGTGATTTCAATTCTTTTTTATCTGTCAAGGTTTGTTTATGGCTCAGGATTGAAAAGAATAAGTATTTTGTTGCCATTGAATAGAATGTTCTATTAATGTCAATTAGATCCTGTTGATTGATGGTGCTGTTGAATTCTTCTATACGTCTGCTGATGTTCTGTGTAGTTGTTCTCTCAATTGCTGAGAGAGAGGTGTGGAAATCTGTAACTGTAATTGTGAATTTGTTTATTTCCCCTTTCAGTTCTATAAGTTTTTGTCTCATATTTTGCAGCTCCATTGTCTGGTGCATACATTTAGGATTGTTATGTCTTGGTGGATTGACCTTTTGTCATTATGTAATGTTCCTCTCTATTCTGTTAATTTCTTTGCTCTGAAGTCTACATTAGCTGATATTAGTGTAGCCACCCCGCTTTTCTTTTGATTGTTTCTACAATATATCTTTTTCCATTCTTTTACTTTCAATCTGCCTGTATTATGTTTGAAGTCAGTTTCTTCTAAATAGCAGAGTTAGGTTTTTTTTTTACCTACTCTGTCAATCTCTCTCTTATAATTGTTATATTTAGGCTACTTATATTTAATTTAATTATTGATATATTAGGGTTTAAGTCTGCCCTGTATTTTATAATTCAAAAAGTTCCATTTGGTTCTTTTATATATTTCTTTCCTTAGACTTTGTATTTCTTTGCTGGTAGTGTCTATCTTTTCATTTGTTTTAATTTGTTCATGATTGCTTATTGAAGCATTTTTATAATAGCTGCTTTAAAATCTGTGTCAAGTAATTCTAAACATCTCTATCATTTCAGTGTTTGCATCTATTGATTGTCTTTTTCCTTTCTATTTGAGATCTTGGTTTTGCTATGGCAAGCAATTATTTTTTCTTCTCTATTGAAACCTGGAAGATTTGAGTATTACATTATGAAACTCTGGATCTTATTTAAGCCTTCTGTTTTAGCTAGCTTCCTCTCATACCACTTCCTCAGGAAAAGTGAGGGCCACTACCTTATTACTTCCAGCCTATAGAAATCAAGTTCCTCACTCTGCATCTGTTGACATCCGAGGAGGGAAGTCCTCATTACTGTTAGCAGACATGAGAGTTTTAGGTCCCACTAGGCCTCTACTGATACTTTCTTGTTCCCCAAAAAGTCTCTACTGACACTAGTAGGGTGATGGCCTTGTTCCTGCAGTGATGGTGAAAGCCCTGACTCTTTATAAATCCTCCTCTGACACTACCTCAGGTCAGAGGAGGATTGGCTGCTTTTTACTAACTGGTGGGAGTGGAAGTTCATGTTCCCCATGTGGTTTCCACTACTGACACTGCAGAATTTGAGAGGGCAAACTCCTTATACTCTGGTGAGGGTAGACCATTCAGGTCCCCATTCAGTCTTTGCTGGCATTGCTGGGGTTTGAGCCAGTTTTTTCTTTGGTGTTTGACAGGAGAAGAGTGTTTCTTTCTAATGTTTTCTGTCTTGTTAGACTGCTTACTTTTGACTAGTGGGAGAGCAGGCTTTTTGTTTGTTTGTTTTGTTTGTTTGTTTGTCTGCCCTCATTGGCATTTCCGTTTTTCTGACTCCTTTATCTCCAAGTCTGGGATGGACAAGGCAAAAAGAAAACCCAGGGAACATACTACTGTATTGTTTCTCAGATTCTTTCAGAGTCTTCTTATGTTTGTTTTATATATAATGTCTAGAGCTTTTAGTTGAATTAGCAGGAGAGATAGGGAAGAGAACATTTACTTCATCTTCCTAAAAGTAGAAGTTATTTCTTGTATCTATTTTTTTAAAAAGCAAACCTTCTGCCCTCCTTCACTATCCCACTTTAGAGCTCTTTTCTCTGCTCCATTTTAGAACCAGACTCTTTGAAAGCAATTGTCTATGCTTATTTTCTCCAGTTTCTCTCTTCTCGTTCTTTCTTTTAAACCTATTCTAGCAAAACTTTTATCCCTGCGACTCCTCTGAAACCACTCTTGTTAAGGCATCATTTAAAAGTGAATAATCAAATCAATAATACTTACAAAACTGTGGCTGAAGCTAAAATTGTACTTAGAGGGAGGTCTATAGTGTTAAATGTTATATTAAAAGAGAAGAAAAGCCTGAAACCAAATGAACTGGTATCTAATTTAAGAAGTTAGAAAAAGGATTAACCCCAAGAAAGCAGAAGAGATAAAAAGATGTCCAGACCTTAGTAAAATAGAAAAAAGATACAATTGAGAGAATTAAATTATGGCAAGGTGATTAAGAAAAGCAAAGAAAAGGCAAAAATATATAAATATAATAATCATATTAGAAAATATTATAAATATTTTAATTGGCATATTTAAATAAAATTATATATGAAATAAATGATCAGAAAAGTGTATAAATGACCAAAACTGATTCAAAAAGACATAGAAAATCTGAATGGTCTGATAGCCATTTAAAATGCTGATTTAGTAATTAAAAGGTTTTCCTTCCCTCAATGAAAAGGCCCAGGTGGATTTTCAGTTGCTGAGTTTGGACAAATCCTAATTCCAGTGTTCAGTAAACTTTTTCAGAAAACAGAAGAAAGGGTACTATTTCTCATTTTTTTGTGTTTTTGAAGCTTATGATATAAGCTTGTTATAGAACTAGAAAAGAGAGTGTGAAAGAATAAAATTTACAAGCCAGTCTCACTTATGAACATAGCAAGATATCTAGCAGTGTATAAAATAGGTAACATGACCAAGTTTGGCTTATTCTAAGAATGCAAGAGTTAAGTAACACTAGAAATTTATTCAGATGTTTACACCTTAATAAAACAATAAGTTACTACACATCACAATGTTGATTTAGAATAGTGAAGTCTTGGTTAAAGCTGAGAATGCTAGGTGTCTACGTCATGAGTACTAAAATTCAGTTTTGAGTGGAATACAGTTGGTCACAGTAGATGGCACAACTAATTTGATCAGAGGGAGTCAGATGATCTCAGCGCAAACTGTGAGTTAGGTTTTGATGAGTAATATTTTGTCAAAATGTTAGAAGGGACAGCATATCAAGTAGATAAAATAATGTGTGCTAAAGCATAGCTGTGACATTTGGGAATGGTAAGTGAAATTATAACTAGAGCACAGTTATATTTTAAGGATATTGGGCCCTGGCAGGAGATGAGACTGGAGATTTGTGCCAATTGTGAAAGGCTTTGTCTGCCTTGCTTCTTCCTAAGTAGGGGAATATATCAACCCAGGGAGAGTCAGAAAGCCAGTAAATATTTTTGGACATTCCATCTCTTTAGCTTCTTATACTTCATGTCTAATCTTTAGAAATAACATGTATTACTTGTTTTCATTCTTTTGTATATGTGCCTTATGTGAAGTTAGGTGCTATCACTGATTTACTTTGATTTTTTGTTTACTAAAAATGTAGGAATCTGAGTTTATGACTGAATCACTAATGTATTTCCACTGAGTTATATACTAAACTTGTAAAAGCAATCATGGCTAATCTCTTTCACGAAGCTGGTGCCTAAGAACTTCCCAGTGAAATTTGTATCAGACGCCTGATTAATTTTATTTGTTCTGTCATCTTAACTTTATTTGTGGTAAAAGCACATTTTAGTACATCTCTTTTTATCAAATATTTGTGATTTTATTCGAGTTTTTGATGGAGTTGTGGGTTTTTTTTAAAGAGAAGTTACTGGAGTGAACTTTCATTGATTGCCAGATTTTCTTTTATCATCTTTCCTTTTTGTATTGCATTGGTAGATACAAGGCAATAGTTTGTTATTCTAAATTTGTGAATCAGAGAATTTTAAACCTAAATTAACTTCATAAATGTGCTCACTTTTTTCTTTAATGCATTCCTTCTAACCCCTAAAGATGCTTTTATTTAATTTTCTTAATTATGTAATATGTTTGATTTTTTTAATTTAAGGTGTGACTGCACAGAAAAGTTACAGAACAAATTTGACTTTTTGCGCTCACAGTTGAATGATATTTCTTCATTTAAGAATATCTACAGATATGCCTTTGATTTTGCAAGGGTAGGTGGAATTTCCATGTTTTCAATTTTAATATTTTTTTAATCTTGAAACCACACTTAGGGAAACTTTTTTACCTTTATTTTAGGATAAAGATCAGAGAAGCCTTGATATTGATACAGCTAAGTCTATGTTAGCTCTTCTCCTTGGGAGGACATGGCCACTGTTTTCAGTATTTTACCAGTACCTGGAGGTATGTATGTGTTTTTGTTTTTAAAATAATATTTTAAAATTTAAGCTGATTGAAAATATACCTTTAATTGAAGAAAAACAAGTAGATTTTTTAATACTGTGCTTTTTAAAAATTCTGCTTAAGTGTTTGAAAATTTGTTAAAATGTGTATGTATCCGCTGTCATTTTTAGACATGAGTTCATGTTCATTAACATATTCTGTACATAAGTTCATTTTTATTCCCTGCCTTGCAAACCCCCTCCCCCAAAAAAAAGATAAAAAAGAAACCTTCAGGAAATATATTTTAGCACAAACACCCTTCATGTAAAATTAGTTTCTTGGGATTTTTGCGGGAGAGAATTTATGCTAGTGCACAAATCTCAAGCTTTCTAAATCAGGTTTCTCTCTGTTATACAGGGTATTAGGCTGAAAAAATCAATATAAGAGAACCAATTTTAATATTAAAACTTAGGCTCAATGTAAAGAATTAGAATAAACTTTATGTCCACAAATATGAGGATGTACTTAAATATAGTGATTACTGAGAAATGTATGCTGAATTTATGAAGAAAGTATTCTTTTAGAAGGTTTATCATAGCACCTTCTGTATGTGGTGGTTTGAAGAAGATACTGTCCTTTTTTTCATTGCTTTCTTTAGTTTCCTATCTGTTTTTGTGCTTCTTTCTATTTTATTTTGTTTATTTCATTTTATTTCATTTCATTTCATTTTTTTGTATACTTCTCACTGTTTCTTGAATACAGATGCTTTTGCTTCGAAAATAATTTCTCATAAAGCTGGTTGTTTATCATAACAAGTTCCCCAGATTAGTTTCGTTTAAAACTTGTGATAATAGACAGTGGTATAAGAGGTCTTATGTGAATGGGTTTGTGCACACTTAAATCTTTAAGCCTAATAAAGTAGATTGGTTGATGGATGTTATCAATCTTCCTCATATTAGTAGTTTTGGGGCAACGATAAGTATAACTCTGTAAAAATATTCCCCTCTAAAAGGAGCTGAGAGAAGTAAATATTTTCAAATGCTTGTTATGTGGAGGGTGTTTGACATACATTATCTTTTTAAATCTTTATAACACCATTTTGAATTATGTTTTATCTCCACTTAGCCAATGAATAACTTTCCCAAGGTCACTCAAGTAGCAGAAGTGAGATTTGAACCCAAGTCTATACCCTTTCCATTGCCTCCAAAGATGCCAACTTCAAAATGTGCTAAACAGTAAATCTTACGTAAAGAAATGATTTAGTGAGAAGCAGTAGGAGGGAATTTACTGTGTTGGGAAACATTGTATAGCTTGATCTCATTGGTGATTACACAAGCATATACATTGGTAAAAGTTTATTGAGTTTTACCCTTACTATTAGTGCCCTTGACACTCATGTTATTCCTCAAGAATGAAAGAAGGGGACTTCCCTGGCAGTCTAGCGGGTAAGTTCCATGCTTCCACTGCAGGGGTTGGATCCCTAGTGGGGGAACTAAGATCCCGCATGCCGTGCCCCGCCCCCCCCCCAAAAAATTAAAGAATGAAAGAAAAATAAAGGGAAAAATAAATTTGATGAAGTTGACATCTAAATGACCCTGAGGATTCTCTTAGAAACACAAATAATTAAAAGAGGAATAAATGTTTTAGGAAAGACTAAATCACAAAAAGGTTATAACTGTGTTTATTGAAGTCAAGTCCTAATAAATAGTGCTTGTTCTGTAATCCAAAATTTATATCATTTCCACAGCAATCAAAGTATCGCGTTATGAACAAAGATCAGTGGTACAATGTGTTAGAATTCAGCAGAACAGTCCATGCCGATCTTAGTAACTATGATGAAGATGGTGCTTGTAAGTATAATGTTTGCCTATGAAAGTAAAATTCTTAAAACTATTAAATGAGAATGTGGATTTGTGTAGCATTACCATAAAGGATTTAAACTTCCTAACAATTTCTTATTTAATTGTGTGAGAAGTGTGGAGGAGGCAGATGTAGAAGGTACAGAACTTAGATTGAGCAACATTATAAAATCTGTGCTGGTAAATGAAATATTTTCGGTTACTTGGTAGCTAAATTTAGAATATAATTTCTGCAGCTGGAAGCTAAAATTCTGCTTTATTCCTGCCTTTCATGGCATTTTCCTATGAAAGAAAAGTATAGTCATGATTTTAAAAATAGGAAAGCAAAACCTCAGCTACAATAGCAGAAGCTTTAAAATTAATATTATAATAGCCATTCACAATATGGCAAATGATGTCAAAGCAACTTCCCTCAGGAATTATTGAGTAAACAGGAAATGAAATATTTACAATTTTTTAATCCTTCAAATTAAAATATCTGTCCATCCTCTTCAGTGGAAAATCCAGAATGCCATAAAATAGAACTTTGAAGTAATGATAAATTATTTAGATAAGCCAAACGAATTCTCACGATAAATTAAGTTTTTATTTCCCACCATCAGTTTGGTTGCATATGTTGTTTTAATGTTGTGAAGGGTTACATAGAAAAGATACATTCCTATAAATGCAAACTGAAATTATGGACTTATTTTTGTGACACTGAAGAAACAAAATACTGAAGAAGGGATAACTTTATTTCTTTCTATATATATTGTATCTTCCCCCTACAAAATGGTATAAAATTTAATATTTTTAGAAATAATACCTTACAGCAAGTAAACTGGCAGCCCAAGGACTATGTCTGGCCTGCAAATGTGTATTTTCATGTGCATTTGAGTCAACATTATAACTGAGACATTTTGTATAAAAATAAAAGCTTCTGGATTTGCTTGAAAAGTTAGAAAATCTGACAAAACTGTTCCTGTGTTCTTTTATAGGAATTAGGCTGGAACCAAGTAGTGGCTTATGTTGGACTTGCGTTCTGGTGTGCTGGTCCACAGTATGCCAACAACTAGGTTGCTTTTCAGTTGCCATTTATTATTATGCTGGTCTGCTGTTTTTCTTACAGTAGAGAAATATGTCTATCGAAAGCAAGAGGAAAAGTGAGACCACCAGAGGGTTGTGTGCTTTAAGAAGAATAGGGCAAGCATATTTCTTTGTGGCAATGAGTTTCCTACATTTACAAAAAATAAACAGTGAGCTTATTTAAACTACCTATCTGACTTTTGTAAGTAAATGAATTTGAACCCCCTGCGTTATAAAAATATCTTTTACAATAGTTCTTAAGTCAGGTATTTGTTAGGTACTTGCTTTGTGTTCAGATTTATACTAGGTCCTATTACTGGAACAATATATAAGTCTCTAATATGGCCACACCTTCAATAAACTTACAAACTTCTTGGTGAGGTAACAGAAATACTACGTTAAACACTTTTCAGATTGTTTAATAATTAAATGGCAGAAAGCTGTGGGCAGTTAGAAAAAGAGAGAGGTTAATAATGACTTAGTATTGGAGAGTTCATGAAACAAATCTTGAGAAGGAGGTTTCTACAAATATCTATTGTGGAAAGTCCCTTATGTCAAAAAAAAAAAAGAAAAAAGGCTAAGAAAGCACTCATTAAGTAGAATAGGGAGGCTGAAAGGAAACCACCTGGAGAAGGGAAGGGTCAGTTCCCTATCATCACCACAGAGTTTGTGGGGAGTTTGTTTTATAGTTGGAGAGATGTGTTCCCTGAACTCTAATAACATTGCTCCTTTTATTTCTAGGGCCTGTTCTTCTTGATGAATTTGTCGAGTGGCAGAAAGTTCGTCAAACGTCATAGCAAGAACTATTGTGAAGAAAATGCAAACCTTTAGATCCTTACGTGTGTACAAGCTAATGAGATGAGGAAAAAAAAGAAAAAACCAAAGGGGTGCATTTTCACTCATATGAAAGACTTCTCATAGTACTTTTTTTTCCTTTTTTTTAAAGGAAGTTTTCTTGTTACATGTTATGGGCATTGAGCCACACCTCTTCCGAGACTGAATATTGAAGTTTTTGTTTTGAGTTATGTTTATAACATTTATTTCAGAACAATAAAGATTCAGATTTGTGACAAAGGCCTTAAAGTGAAGATGTCCCTTGAGTGTCAGAGTGGTATTTATTTTTGTAAATTTTAATTCTTGAATTTTAGAGGTCTGTCATACCGGGAATTTGTGGAATTTTAAAGATTTTAAACAATCTTAATATTTGGCAATGTAGTCTGCTGATGGTATAGCTCATTATATTTATTTCTGCACAATTAGAAAGAATATTTATTGGCCTTGACTTCTGGGGTAATGATTTTCTGATGCAGCTAATAAAATACATTTCTGGATATTGGAAGTGCTCCAGCTTTCAGCTGTGGTTTTCTGTGAAAGCTGCCAACATACTGTGCACATTATCTGCACAGTTTAGAATTGGAAAGATTATGTCTAGTTATTTTTTTTCCTAACCATTAAATAGTATTGTCAATAAGCATAAATCAGCATTGCATGTATATTCTTAATGTGAATTTTAAGTTTTCTGTATTCTATCAGTTTAAAAATTTCATTTATATTTGAAAGAGCAAGGTTCATATATTAATGGTTTCAAAATCAGACAGCCTTATGAGAGAAATTAAGACTAGTATTGAAGCTGTATCATCATCATTATTGTTGTTGTTAGTGGCATATATATATGATCTTTTTTAACTGTCATTTTGTGATTTGGGGAGTTTTGTTGAGGGCACCCCTCCTCCATCTCTTTTTTGGTCATAAGGGAACCTTAGCTCTGATGTTGTGGACTTAGTTAAAATATATATTGGAAAAAATATATAATAGAATAAGGACTTATGGGAGAACTCTGGGTGTAATTGTGCCCAACTCAAGGGTGCCATTTACACTGGTACAATTACATTGCTAATTATCATATTTCTGACTTGGCAATAAAGTATCTTGAGGACAGGACAGCCTTTTTTCTAATTCACACGAAAGGCATCTTTTGGACTAGCAGCAGGGCTGTTTGTACATTCCTTTTCAAACCATCCAATGTCCCAGTGATATGAAAACCTTGTTCACATTTACAGTCAAGTCACAACCTCCGTAACATTCCTAGTTTCATTGTATGAGTGGAGAAAAGTAAATAAGTTACTTTTCCATAATAAGGACATTTCTATTGGGATTTAAGGTAAAGGTTGATTTTTGATGGTGAGTTTATTTAATGAGTGATTACAGAAGTGAATATTTATGGGAGAATAGCATTTTAAAGATTTTTATTTTATTTTGCTTTTTGGTTAATGGGCTGGGAGAAAATGATTGCTGTTTTACTTCTTAATGAAATCACTTTGTACAACTTTGTAAAACACTGGTATAATATGGAAAACAATTTTTCCCTTAAATGTCTGATAGATAAGGTTAATTTTCCTGGAATACTTGTGCTAAGTATTAGAATCACTGAATTACTGGAACTGAGCATACAGTGTTATGACATTATGAATGATATTTTAATATTAAATTTGTCATAAGTACAGTCGATCCTTGAACAACATGGGTTTGAGCTGTGTGGGTCTGCTTATAGGCAGATTTTTAAAAATAAGTATGCAGTCAACCCTCTGGCTCCATGGATGCAGAACCTGTGGATGTGGAGGGCCAACTATGGAACTTGAGCATCTGCAGATTTTGGTAAACTTGGGGGCTCCTGGAAGCAGTCCCCTTCAGATACTGAG
The DNA here is from genome assembly GCF_005190385.1 of Monodon monoceros. Taxonomy (NCBI): domain Eukaryota; kingdom Metazoa; phylum Chordata; class Mammalia; order Artiodactyla; family Monodontidae; genus Monodon; species Monodon monoceros. Next base: position 29,575,162 of record NW_021703784.1, read on the forward strand.
GGACAACTGTAAAGCATTTAGATTTTTAGACATTTGAGTCTTGATAATTTGACTCTTCAAGGAACAACTTCTGAACTTGAAGAATATTGCCAATTTTTATTTAATTCCAAAACATATAATTTAAAATGAAATTTTACAAGTTGTCAATTTATGGCCTGAACAAAATTTATTGTCTTTGTCACTTCAATATTAAAGTAAAATAAGGAACACTCAAAACTTATAGATGACCTTTAAATAAATAAAATATATGAAACTATTTAGTTTGCTTACTTATCCAAAGATACCTTTTAGACTTTGAACCTGAAAATTTAAATGAAACTTACTTCTTCCTTAAGTCAACAGCCCACTTATACCCAGGCCATGCTTGCTTTACTCTCTTGCTCTTCCTAGTTCTCTTCACTTCTTAGAGTCATTCATTTATTTTGGAAGCAAACTTACTCTGCCTCATTCATCTCAGAATGTGGGCTTGTCCTTTCTTGTCTTTTCTTTTTTTAATTTATATTTGAACATAATTTATTGGGAAACTACTGATCAAGAGGTTAAGTGGTATAAGCAAAGAAGATAGTATTAAGGAGCCTGCAGTATGAAAAAGAAACCTTCTAACTGTTGGAGCTCTTTTAGCTAGTTAGCTTTAAGTGCCTTCCCAGAACTCCTGTTGTAAAATTTTCAGTATTACTTCCTTCATGTGGTATGAAATACTCAATGGTGCTTTATCATTGGAAACGACTTCTTACAGAATAGCATACAGATGTTAATACTACTGGAAAAAAGTAGAGCCAGGTGTTGATTCTCAACTGTGAGAGGATGGAGAGTTTGTCCCCCAAACCCTCGGAGCCAATAATTTTTAACAAGGAATGGTATCTTTAGGAAATAGCCTAGGGATTCAGGTAACTTACTTGAATAGGAGATAAAAAATGGTGTATTGTGTGCTGACCTGACTCTGTTGCAATGTTTGTCTTTTATTGTCTAATGGTTTCTTGTTTTTTGAATGCTTCCAGTAAAATTCTTGACATAATCCATTTTTGAGAGTAATAGTATTTTTATGTATAATGTATAGGTTTTGTTGATTTGAGTATTACTTTGTTTGAAGTACTCTAGATTAGTGTTTCTTAAATGGGAATATGAGGGCCTTCTATGGGAATGTTAGATTGACCCTCAAGAGTACTTCTCTTAAATACAAATGCCTTTTCATCTGTTGAGCCAAAAATTTATCTTTAACAATATTAATGCTGTCACTGTGTGAGGAGGTGAGGAAGAGAGTAGAATTTTAAGATAGAGTTTTTAAAGCATACAAGTTAATGTAGAGTATTAATAATGAAACATTTTACTTTTTAAAAAAAATAAATTTATTTATTTATTTGTTTATTTTTATTTTTGGCTGTGTTGGGTCTTTGTTGCTGCTCGCGGGCTTTCTTTAGTTGTGGTGAGTGGGGGCTATTCTTCGTTGCGGTACGTGGGCTTGTCATTGCGGTGGCTTCTTGTTGCGGAGCACGGGCTCTAGGCACGCAGGCTTCAGTAGTTGTGGTGCGTGGGCTCAGTAGTTGTGGCTTGTGGGCTTTTGAGCGCAGGCTCAGTAGTTGTGGCGCACGGGCTTAGTTGCTCCGCGGCATGTGGGATCTTCCCGAGCCAGGGCTCGAACCTGCATTGGCAGGCAGAATATTAACCACTGTGCAACCAGGGAAGCCCTGAAACATTTTACTTTGAACTATTTCTTCATCAAAACATGTCCCTTCTCCTTAAATGCTATGGGAAATTATAAAAGCATTTATTGAAATACATTATGTACTCAGCTTGAGAAGCCAGTAAGAATACTAATTTTTTTTTAACTGCTTTCTTGAAGTGTACTTAAAACTGTTGTGATAATTCATAATCTCATAAAGTTTTGTTCGGGCTTTCAAGGCTCCTATAGCCTAAAGTTTTGTAACACATCTCTCATGTGCTTACCAAATGTCTAAAGTATCAAATAAATTGGGGACATTTTAATACATAATTTAAATGCATTTCTATGTTAAACAAAGAGAAAAGGCAAAATAATCTCTTAATCATACGTCTAAAGAATTCTTAAAGAGGAATTCTCTCTTCTTGAGGTAGTATTACTTCTTGACTGATACTGGCAATCATTACATGGAAACATTTCAAAGAAGGCTTTATTTACTCTTCAGGAGAAAAGAGAAGTAACAGCAAAATATCTTTGATATCCTGAGGAAAGGCCAATCTGGATTATTAAATATTTTGGATCATAATTTTTTTTTATATAAATTTATTTTTTATTTATTTATTTTTGGCTGCATTGGGTTTTCGTTGCTGTGCTGGCTTTCTCTAGTTGCGGCGAGTGGGGGCTACCCTTGCGGTGCGTGGGCTTCTCATTGTGGTGGCTTCTCGTTGCGGAGCATAGGCTCTAGGTGCGTGGGCTCAGTAGTTGTGGCTCCCGGGCTCTAGAGTGCAGGCTCAATAGTTGTGGCACACGGGCTTAGTTGCTCCACGGCATGTGGGATCTTTCCGGATCAGGGCTTGAACCTATGTCCCCTGCATTGGCAGGCGGATTCTTAACCACTGTGCCGCCAGGGAAGTCCCTAGATCATATAATTTTTTAATGAATATAGTTTTATTACTTTCATAAGTATCTGTTAACAAGCAGACAAACAAATTGCTTAAGACTTGATCTTTTTTGTTGACAGACATTGTTACCTATAAGTAGTACTGCCGAAGCCCAAAAAAGCAGTCTAAATTTTATGGTCAAATTTATATAGATTATGTAAAGATAAATTCCTGCCCCAAGCCTCAGGTGAATTATCTCTAATTCACTATTTAATTGTAGAGACTCTTCTTGTGAACTTTTACTTCACTGGACCAAATCTTTAGATCTTTTAAAGCACAATTTATTTACCTTTTCTCAAATATCAGTCTTAATAAAACATAAATTTGCTATATCCACTTTATAATCTTTTATATCCTATACAGATTGTGCTTCCTTTGCTCCTTTCCTAGACCAGTTGTTATTGGTTTGATCATTTTCTTTTTATTTTGTGTTCTTTGTCTGTAATTTATTAAACCTTTTATAATATGGCTCAATTTTGCATGGGTTCTGGTTTATCATGTGTTAAATATTATTTAAAATACATCCAGTAAAAAGGTTAGACTTTAACATGAGTATGGATTCTTATCTTACTATGCCAATTTCATTGGAGCTTTGTTTTATTTATTTTGTGGATCTATGGTCCATAAATGTAAGAGTTATATTAAAATTTTCTTAGTTTTTCCCCAAGTTATATCATTTTGAAGAAATTTTATCCTTTGCAATTTTGGCTTTCTCAGCTTTAAAGTAATAATGAAAATTGTGCCACACATGACGTATTGTTTTACATATAAACTAAAATTGTGGATATTATGAAATACTCAAATACAGTACTTAAAATTATTCTTAAAGCTAACAAAAATAAGCAAAATGGGTATGTATGAAACCAGCTTTACCCCAGACTCAATGGTGTGTGTGCGTGTAAATAAACTGAGTGTTACTGGGTATTACCCGTAATTTATTTTTCCATGTAGAAAATAGCTTCTGGATAAAAGTCCGTCACATATTTTGGTGAAAAGAAAATGTGCTTCCATATGATTGCTTCCAGTTGCATTTGAGCCATGAAAGATGAAAGGCTAAATTATTTAAACAACTTGTCATTAGAGACTTAGTGTTATTAAGTTACCAAACTTAGCAAAATTATTTTTTGTGAGTATTGAATTAAGTGCAATTAGTTTACCTTTAGTACTTTCCCCGTATTCTATTATGCAAATCAAATGGCTTATAGCAAGTTTATACACAGTTATTTTTAATCTACAAATGCAGTAACCTTACCTGTTTTTGGATTTATATCATTCCTTGGAACTACTTTAAATATTGAGAGAGTTTTTAGAAGTAATATCAAAGAAACCTGAGTTGGTTTCCTCTTTGCCACATCCTTGTTATGTCACTTTTAGACAAGTCACTTGACTTCTGTCATCAGTTTTATTGTCTGTAAAATAGCGATAATAATACTTACCAGTATTGTTGTGAAATTCAAATAGGGCCCTATCCACAGCACTAAGTAAATGTTGAATGAATACACCTTGGTATTTAAATGAAAAGCAATTAGTCAGAATAGTTCTTTTTTTTTCTAACAAAATTTTCCATCCTGTATAAACTGGAATAGCAGAGATTTTGTGTTTTATTCTACCACTTATTATATCTGACTTATTCATATTCCTCTTGGACTAAATGTTTCAATAAATCCCAAGCATCTACTATGTTGTGAGACGTGTTCTAGGCATAGAATAGACAACTATTTCTGACCCTTATGGGATTTTCATTTTAACTGATAAAATATGTTAAAAATTGATAAAATATCATATGGTGGCATGCTATTAGGGAAAATAAGTCGAGGAAGAGGTCTGGGGAGTGTGTGAGTATAGGGTTGCCATTTTAAATGGAGTATACACTGATGAAGTGATATTGAGCAGAAATCTCAAGAAGCAAATGGTTAAGCCATATGGATAATCAGGAGAAGAGCATTCCAGGCAGAAGGACTTTCTGTTCTTCAGTAGTCAGCTCAGGACTACTGTTCTGAGCTGGTAGTCTGCTTGGTGTTTTTAAGAAATGGCAAGGAAATCATTGAGACGATAACGAGCAAGACGAGAGTATTAGCCAGGATTAGAAAATGAAGTTAGAGAGATTGGGAGTAATGATTGTGCCTGATTGTAGTTAATCATGTAGGGCACTGTAGGCCTTTCCAAAGACTTAGACTTTCATTGAGTGAAGGGGGAAGCAGTTAGGATTCTGATCAAAGTGAGGATGGAAGTCTGTAGAATTAGATAGGAGGGTAATACAGTAATCCAGATGAGAAATGGCGTAGTTTGAATGAGACCGAGGGCAATGGAAATAATAAGTGGTCGGATTCTGAAAATATTTTGATAATAGAGCTCATAGAATATGCTGATGGGTTGGATGTCGGGTATGAGAAAGAAGAATCAAGAATGACTGCAAGATTTTTAGCTTGAAGAACTGTGAATGAAGCAGCCATTTACCAAGATGAGTAAGACTCAGGAGCAGGTTTGAGGACGGGAAAATCGCGAATTTAGTTTTGGATATGTTATGTTAGTTAAGCCTATTAGATGTCCCGAGGGGAATGTAGAGCATGCAGTTGGATATTTGAGTTTGAAGTTATAGGGAGGTCTGAGCTGAATGTGTACTATATATATATCATATGACATCATTGGTGTATAGCCTTAGTTTAAATCAGGGCATGGATGAGATCACTTAGTAAGTGTAACCAGAGAATAGGCCTGAATTGAAGATATGTGATTAGTGAAATTTGGGGCCAACTTTTGTGATTTTTCAATTACAAATGTGATGTTAACATTTTCTGCTACACACAAAATCATTACCTTCCACAATGTTATGGAAGCTCTGAGATTTAAGAAACAAGATTGATAATATATAAGCATATGACAAATTTAAAAGGGGGAATGCCGTTTTATTCTTGTAATGAGGCTTTTTGTTTTGGGATAATACAGTTTTGCATTTTAATATATCTGAAGTGCTAGTTCTTTTTTTCTGATAGTTGGAAATTGCTATTCTGATTCAATTTGTGAGTTTTAGCACTAGAGGGCAGGCTTGCCTCTAGACTGTGAAGAGCTGTGAATGGATTAATTTAGCCAAATGTATTACTGTACCTATATTCAATCCCAATTAATGAATGGATTTGTATCTCAATCGACAAGTATACTATCTACTATATTTTTTCAGTTGCTGGGAAAGCATAAAATAGGCTAGTGGTTGATTTTAGTATATCTAGGATCGACAGTTGGTACTTGCATATGAAGTCCAAGGAAACACAAGTGTAGCTTACTACAGTTACGTTAAGATCTTATATAGAGGGTCCACACATATATGAGCATAAGAGAATTTGAAGCCAGTCAGAAGAAATATTGGTCATGAAAACATTCATTCAGGAAATGTACTGAGCTGTTAACTTTGTGCTATCACACTCTTTATCTTTTGTGATAAAGAGTTGGGGCTCCAAAAATAAGTAAAATATAGTCCCTGCCTAAATAAGCTTTGGTGTAGCATCTTATAGCACTTACTATCTTGTGCTGTATCTATTTAAATGTCTTTTTCCTTCAATAATAGAAATCATGACTCATTTATTTTTGGTACTCCCTAGTGCCCATCACAGTGCTTGGTACTTAAGTTAGTTCATAGCGTATGGATAAATGAATGAAAAAAGACAGGGAAAAAAAAAAAAAGAACAGAGTCAAGGCCTTTGCAAAAATCTATTTTCTTTTCATACTTTTTCCCTTGCCGGAAAGCCCTTCTATTAACAAATACAAAAAGGTTATGGAGATTATTCCAACTCTCCATCTTTGCTCCCACTCCTCTTGCTGATAGTCTTCATCTCCACCCACGATCAAGAGCAGTGAGTAGAAATACCTATGGCATTCATTGAGAATGGAGGTCTAGCCTTTTGATGGTCACCGAAGTGGAGAAGAAGGATAAATGTGGAAATGGACGGCTCCTGTCTGGCCCTTGTCACTTTGAGGTGAAACCAGGCTTTCTGGGATGAGGACACTTCTCCTTTTCCCACTGTTCACCCAGAAAGTTTGCCCACACATAATCCTTCTGCTCCCCAGTCTTTTTAGGGTCCCTACTTCTACATGCTAGTTCCTCACTTTTCTTACCTGTAACATGAGAATAATAGTCCTTACCTCATAAGATTGTTTTGAGGATGAAATGAAATAATGCTTGCAGTAAATATGAGCTACACTGGTGTCTGGAAAACAGATCAATTGGACTTGGTAGGATGGATTTGTGTTCATTAAGTGTTGCTTATTATATAATAGAATGAAATAAATGGCAAAATAAAGTTGATCCACTAAATCAGTTACATTTAGAAATGCAAACCTTTTGACAAATTAGTCTCTAATATTAGTCAGTGATACGAACTGATTTATTTGCTCCATTAATGTGGGGCATTATAACGAAATGGTCATTCCAAGGGATATTAACTGTGACTAAATGAGATGATCAATTTACAGTGCACTTGGCACCAAGTAATAAACACTCGGCAACATTAGCTGCTGTAGCTGTCTTTAAAAGTGGACCAATTTGACCTCATAGTAAGGACTCTTTTTAAGACAAATAATTAAAAATTATAAAGCCAAGATACTATGTATTATTACATTATTTGATTCTCTTAAACCTTGTTTCATTAATTTAAGTAGCAGGATTCTTTTCCAAAAGAAGTTGTACTTAGAAGCACAGTATCTAAAACAGGGCAAACTGACATGCTCTGGTTGAAATAGGAAGCTCTGAGTCTTTCCCTCTCACCACCCCCACTGCCACTATCACTTCTGAGAAACCTCAGAGGAACCCCTAGCTCTGACTAGCGTGTTTGGAAACCCACTGCTTCCACCTTTGCACTTTGGCCTGTCAAACGTGAATAAAGTAATAGAATGAGAAAGCCCAGACTCTCTGCATAATTCTCTCTGCATAATTTTTTAATTCTCTGCATAAAAGCCAAAATGTGGCTGACATTGTTTTAGTATGGAATAAGATGAGATATATTTCAGCATCATTGGAAATGTTTATACTAGTACTATAAAGTTTATGATAATTCTTAGGTTCATTATCTAGAGTTGGTCTAAAAGGAAGTGTTACATGAGAACTGCCAAGAGAGATTTGGAATAGATATAAGAATGAATGTCTAGCTGAGGTCCCTTTTTACATGTAAAAAAGAGTGTAGTTATCCTTGAGTATTGTAATCTTTAAAGGAGAAACAGCTCTGTGAACAGGGATGATGTTCATAAGTGTTCCTTGCTCTGTGTCCACAACATAATAAGGGTTTAAATAGATGTTTACTGAATGAATGAAAACACTGATGTGTCTGTCTTCTTTCAAGTAACTACAAGTTACTTGAAAGACGGGCCATGTCTTATCTTTTTGTTCCCAGTGGTAGCACAGCCAGTAAATTAGAGTTTCCTTACTGAATTAATAAATGAATGAATAAATGTACACGTGTACATAAAAAATTTACATATCTACATTCCCATTAGACTAAGGTTCTTGAGGGAAGAAACAATGTCTTCAGCTCTTAGCATAGTGCCTCACTCATAGTAGGTTGTCAAAATGTTTGTAGAACTGAATAGAATTTAATTATGAATAGCACCAGAGTAGGTCCACATAGACTGACACAGTGCCTTCTAAATAGATACTAAAATTATTTCATAATTGAAGACAGAGATCCCACTAAGCATTTTCTGAGTTAGCACCAGTTGAATAATATGAGCAACAAGCTTTAGGAGTTCAGAGGAGGAAGAATTCTTTGAACTGAAATGGTCAAGACAGCTTCTCAGAGTCAGTGAGACTTGACGAAGGTGGGTGGTACTTTGGTGTTTTAAGTACATGAATTAGACAGCTGGAGAGGAAAGAGGCTAGGAACTGGGAGACTGGTAAGGAAGGCACAGTGTGGAAAGAGCCCTGGGCTTAGAGAGCAAAGATCTGTATTCTGAATTTCTGTTTTTCTGCTTACTGGCTATAGGGCTTTGAGATTACTGTAGTTTCCTATTCCTCTTCTGTGAAGTAGAGGTAAGGCTGTTGTTCATATTGATATTGTACTTCAAAGTGTTTGTAAAATGCCAAGTAAAACATAATGCTGCGCTTTGAACGCGGTGGGTTCCAAATAAACTTTTGTTGAATGACAAAGAAAAATACGATATTAATTAATGAAAAGAACTGGAGCCCTGGAATGTCAGCTCCTGCAATCTGTCAGGAAACCTGTTGCCTCTTATGGGAAGAAAAGTAAATATGTGAAGCCACAAAATCTCATGATCAGAAGAAACATTTTTGGATCAGTTGGAAACTCCAATGAGATGCTAAAGTTATGTCAGAGGTGAATAAGTCATGAGCTCTTCATGCTGACATTATTTCTAAGATTGCTGCCTTATTGAAGGAAGCAAACCACAAGATAAACCATGAAGAACAGCTTTTTGAAAAAAAGCTTCCTGAAGGATGCATGCTTCATTTGCTTTAACTGCTTACATCTTTACTTAACTAATGAGTCATTTTTCCCCCTTAATTGGTAATTTGTTTTAAATTGGTCATAAGATGGTTACATTGAGTAGTCTGGTGTTACACAATAAATGAAAAAAGTTGACAGGCCACCAGCTGAATAAGGGAAAATATGATTCTTTTTGAGCTGAAAATGTATGAATTGGTAATAGTCCTTATGATGTAAGATTGGATTTATTGGAACTTTTCTCTTATGTTCAAAAGTCACAGCACCTTTCTTTGCCTCTGAAATACCCGTATCTTTTCTGCCTCCTGTAGTCATTGAGGGTTCCACCCCTATTCAGGGTCTGATTATTTTTTAAGAAACATCCTTTCCTTCCTGCTTATCTTTGAACCACTATCATTTTGTATATACTTTTATTAGAGTGTTGATAACACTATTATAAAGTATAATTTACGTATTTGTTTTCTTAACTAAACTGTGATCTGGAGAGCAGGGATTGTGTATTTTTGCCTTTTATTTTTCCACTGTTCACAATTAGCCACAGTATAAGGAAAGCACTTAGTAAATGGAACAAATGAATACATGAAGATGAACAGATAAATAAATGATTTTGCTTATGTAAGGTGTCTATCTTTTGTCTATTTTTTTTCACTGTATGAAAGAAATTCCAGTACAGCCCTATCTTTAATGTTGACCTACCATTAAAGTTACTAAACAAATGTAAATCAAAACAAGAAATGCATATTAAAACAATTATGATATTTTTGCCTCCAAAATTGGCACAGATTTTTAAATCGATAATACTCATTGTAGATAAGGGTACAGGGAAACAGGAATTTTTATATTTTGCTGAAGGAAATATAAATTGGCAGATCCTTTCTGGAAGACATTTAGGCAAATATGTTCAAAAGCCTTAATAATGTTCATATTCTCTCATTTAGCAATTCTATGCCTAGTAATTTATCCTACACGATAAATTAAAAATTTGTAAAACATTTTAATCATATCATATTTTACAGATAGAAAAAAGGGAAATAACCTAAATGCTTAACAATAGGAAATTGGTTATATAAATTATAATATATTCATACAGTGGAGTACACCATCTTGAAAAATACATGCTGTATTATCAAAGGGGGGAAAACAGGTTTAAAGCAGTATGTACAATTGGTTACTCCAGTGTATGTGTAAATGTACAGAGAAAAGACTGAAAGGTTTTACACCAAAATCAGAAAAATGGTAGCTTCTTGGTGATAGAATCACCAGGAGTTTTAATTTTTACTTCATTCTCTGTATTTTCTGTATTGAATATGTTCAATGAGTATGTATTACTTTGGTAATTTAAAAAAGTAAATAAAGGTTATATAAAGAAGCATGCCTTCTCCTTTGCTGATTTTACCCATTCTTCCAATGAAGGAAGAGAGACTAACCTTGAAACAGGAATTTTCACCAGGACCCACTGTGGTAGATCATTTTCTCTACCTGTTCTGCCCCTGTTGCCCATGGTAGTCATAGGTTACGATTGGGGCCAGTGCAGAAGTAACACTGATTGATTGATTCATTCAGGAAATATTTGTTGATATTCCTACTGGACCTTGGAACTTGGGATATAAGGGCAAGAATCATATTCTTGAAAACTAGTTGTATTTTGAAATTAATTTTTTAAACTAGGAATTTAATAAAGCGTATCTAGTCCATCCCTCTCTCTTTGGAGACAGAAATGGATCCCAAAGAAATTTCCCCAAGATTGAATGGATACTAAATGGCACATCTAAACTTGAATTTTAAAACTCTCCTTCTACTCCACTGCTCTTTCTGGTCACTTGGGCTTCTCATTTTGTAAAACTCTAATCTGTATAAATATAGATTCTCAAAATAAAAAGAAATCTTGTACTTGATGCTTATATATCTTCTACAATATCTTTAATTGGTAGCCTTAACTTGCTTTTTCTCATAGAATTTGTAGTTAACAAATGCTTCATATCTATGAATATTCTGTATTAGTCAATGTTAAGCTATTGCTCAAATTGTACTTTTATTTTTAACCTCATAAATAAAATTGAATAAAGCCAATTAAAACCTTTGCCCCATCTACATAAATTTGTTGCTCCTTACTCTTGGGGAGGGGCCATTCAGCTGGTCAGTAATCCATCTACCTGATATGTTTATATTATGCACAAATATTATTATATAGATTTTGTCAACTGGTGAAATACAGATACCATATACTTACAGGACAGAACTACGCTACTTGCAATTTACCAAATTTACTATTCCTTCACATGCTACTCTCACCATCTTGAAAGGTGTCCCCTGGCTAACTCTCACTCATCCTTTGAAACCCCTAATCCCAGCATAGATATTGCTTTTACTGGGAAGGCATTGCTCACCTGCACCTACTCCCCAACATCCTCTCTTACCTTCTATATATAGCATTGGTCATGTTACGTTGTATTGTCTTGAGCTCCTTAAAACCAAATATGTGGTCTTTCATCTTCCCACTATATTTAGTTCAGTGTGAGACCCATAACAGGTACTCAAACAAGTATTTCCTTGTTGATAAGATGAAGAAATGAATGATGGAATAAATATATTTCCTTACCATGTTAAAGAGTAAAGAAAATTTAGTTTGAGATGAATTGTTTTCCATGCTGGTTCCTTGTGATCATCTCTTATTATGATTATTTAACCTGGTGTATATTTCTCCTGTGTTGAGATAAAGTCCTCAGAGGGCTGTAGATGGGAGAAGCCACCTTCTTTATTTTTGAAAAATAAGGAAAAATGTGTGCCCATCCCAAATTCTCTAGCAGCTGGGCCTCTTGTTCCCCACCTTTTCCTCAACATCACAGACTGTGCTTTGGTTATCACATCTGTGTATTCTCTGAGAATTCTGGGTCCAGATATTTGGATTCAATTCAGAACAGCAATGTGATATGATGGGATAACCATCACACAGGGAACTGAGGAGGTGATTTTAGTCCAGATGGAACCACTGATTTGCTAGGTGACCTTAAACTACCCATTTATTTTCCAAGTCTTCAGTTTCTCATCTGTAAAGAGAAAGCATTGGATTCTATAATCAAGCTCCCTGTGAGACAGGCTGGGCCCTGGGACCTGGGACCCTTTGCTGCAGTGCTTGCACCTGGACAAATGTCTCCTCGAGCAACAAAATACAAAGAAATTGTAAGAGACTAAAAATAACCACGCATGTGCAGTTGGGGCAAATTATGGACAATAAGATACAAAAATACCAAAAAAAAGCCCAACTGGAGGCACTGGTGGGGGAACCTCGGACACCTAAGGGGACGGGAGGAATCCACGTGTGACCAGGTAGGACGTGGGAGGGAAGGAAAGGGGGAAGAAAAGTTGAGGTGGGATGAGACTGGCGCCCCTGAGGGGAGCTGGGGGAGGGGAGAGGTTCCCACGCTCGGAGGGGTCCACTCACAGTGAGGGGATCAGCAGGGATGGAGAAGGACCTTTGTGGGATTGGGGGATCAGAGGGGAACTTGGCCAGCGTCTCCCCTGCCAGTTCAGGCCCCCGCAAGCCTGCTGGGGTCCTGGGCCTGAACACCAAACCCCGCCCCCCGCTGGGGTCCCTCTGGCTGCATGGGACCCCAGGCCGAGCCCTGCCCCTGTCCCCACACCCCCGCCAAGGCCTCTTCCTGTGGTGTAGATGCTGGGCATAAGCCCCGCCCTCCCGGGGCCCCCTCCAGCCATGCAGGTCCTGGTGGACCTGAGTACTGCCCCCGACAAGACCTCCATGGACCTCACGGGTCCTGGACCTGAGCCCCACCTCCACCAAATCCTCCTCTGGCTGCAAGGGTCCTGGCAGCCCAAGTGCGACCCGTAACGGGGCCTCCTTTGGCTGTGCAGGTCCAGGTGGGCTGAGTGCTCCCTCCCTCCAAGGCCTTCTCTGGCTGCGCCAGCCCCTGTGGGTGCACCTGTGGATGTCTGCACCCCAGATGGCCTGCTTGGACATGTGTGCTCCAGGCCAGTTTCAGGAACAGATGCTGGTGAGAAGAAAACATGCAGAGATGAGGCTGACACAGTGGGTCCAGAGACCTATCTAGAGGTCTTGGAAGCCTACTGGGGAAGAAAGGGTAGGCTGTAGCTCACCGTGGGGGCAAGGACACTGATAGAGGAGGCACCAGGGAAACTTTTACCTTTTAATTTAAATTTTTTAATTTATTTTTTTATCTTTTATTTTTATTCTTATTTATTTTATTTTTTATTTTTTTCTGTTGTGGTTCTCTTTCGCTTTGTTGTTGTTTCATTTTTATTGTTAATTTTTCTAATATATTTTTTATCTTCCTAATTTTATTTTTTATTCTTTGTTATTGTTCTGCTTTTTTTTTTTTTTTTTTTTTTAATGTGGCTTGCATGGTCTTGGTTCACAGGCCAGGGGTTGGGCCTGAGCTCCTGTGGTAGGAGTGCCAAGCCCAAGCTAGACTAACAGAGAACCTCACACCCCAGTGAATATTAACTGGTGTGAGCTCTCCTGGAGGTCCTCATCTCAGCACCAAGACCCAGCTCCACCCAACTGCCTGCAAACTCCAGTGCTGGACACCTCAGGCCAAACAACCAGCAAGAAAGGAACACAGGCCCACCCATCAAATGAGATGACAAAAAAATATGTTACAGACAAAGGAGCAAGGTAAAAAACTATAAGACCAAATAAATGAAGAGGAAATAGGCAACCTACCTGAAGAAGAATTCAGAGTAATTATAAAAAGATGATCCAAAATCTCAGAAATAGAGTGGAAGCATGGATCAAGAAAATACAAGAAATATCTAACAAGGACCTAGAAGAACTAAAGAACAAACAAACAGTGATGGAAAACACAATAATTGAAATGAATAAATACCAAAGGAATTTCTCTAGGTGGGAAACGCAAGAGAAAGAAAAGGCCTACAAAAACAAACCCTAAACAATAAAGAAAATGGTAATAGGAACATACATATCGATAATTACCTTAAATGTAAATGGATTAAGTGCTCCAACCAGAAGGCACAGACTGGCTGAATGGATAAAAAAACAAGACCCATATATTTGCTGTCAACAAGAGACCCACTTCAGACCTAGGGATACATACAGACTTAAAGTGAGGGGATGGAAAAAGATATTCCATGTAAATGCAAATCAAAAGAAAGCTGGAGTAGCAATACTCATATCAGATAAACTAGACCTTAAAATAAAGACTGTTACAAGAGACAAGGAAGGACCCTACATAATGACCAATGGATCAATCCAAGAAGAACTGTAAATATTTATGCACCCAACATAGGAGCACCTCAATACATAAGGCAAATGCTAACAACCATAAAATGGGAAATCGACAGTAACACAATAATACTGGGGGACTTTAAAACCCCACTTACACCAATGGACAGGTCATCCAGACAGAAAATAAACAAGGAAACACAAGGTTTAAATGACACATAGAGCAGATAGACTTAATTGATACTTATAGGAAATTCCACCCCAAAGTGGCAGAACACACTTTCTTATCAAGTGAACACACAACATTCTCCAGGATAGATTGCATCTTGGGTCAACAAATCAAACCTTGGGAAATTAAAGAAAATTGAAATCATATCCAGCATCTTTTCTGACCACAACACTATGAGATTAGAAATCAATTACAGGAAAAAAAAACTGTGAAAAATACAAACACATGGAGGCTAAACAATATGGTACTAAATAACCAAGAGATCACTGAAGAAATCAAAGAGGAAATCAAAAGATACTTAGAAACAAATGATAACAAAAATACAACCACCCAAAACTTATGGGTTGCAGCAAAAGCAGTCCTAAGAGGGAAGTTTATAGCAATTCAATGTCACCTCAAGAAACAAGAAAAATCTCAAATAAACAACCTAACTTTACATCTAAAGCAACTAGAAATAGAAGAACAAGCAAAACCCAAAGTTAGTGGAAGGAAAGAAATCACAAAAATCACAGAAGAAATAAATGAAATAGAAAAGAATAAAACAATAGCAAAAATCAATGAAACTAAAAGCTGGTTCTTTGAGAAGATAAAGAAAATTGATAAACCATTAGCCAGACTCATCAAGAAAAAAAGGAGAGGTCTCAAATCAATGAAAGTAGAAATGAAAAAGGAAAAGTTACCATGGACACCACAGAAATACAAAGGATCATAAGAGACTACTACAAGAAACTACATGCCAATAAAATGATCAACCTGGCAGAAATGGACAAATTCTTAGAAAGGTACAACCTTCCAAGACTGAACCAGGAAGAAATAGAAAATATGAACAGACCAATGACAAGTAATGAAATTGAAACTTCAATTAAAAATCATCCAACAAACAAAAGTCCAGGACCAGATGGCTTCACAGGTGAATTCTATCAAACATTCAGAGAAAAGCTAACACCTATCCTTCTCAAACTCTTCCAAAAAATTGCAGAGGAAGGAACACTCCTAAGCTCATTCTATGAAGCCACCATCACACTTATACCAAAACCAGGCAAAGATATCACAAGAAAAGAAAATTACAGGCCAATATCACTGATGAGCATTGACTCAAAAATCCTCCACAAAATACTAGCAAACTGAATCCAACAACACATTAAAACGATCATACACCCTGATCAAGTGGGATTTATACCAGGGATGCAAGGATTCTTCAATATACACAAATCAATCAATGTGATACACCATACTAACAAATTAAAGAATAAAAACCATATGATCATCTCAATAGATGCAGAAAAAGCTTTTGACAAAATTCAACACTGATTTATGGTAAAAACTCTCCAGAAAGTGAGCATAGAGGGAACCTACCTCAACATAATAAAGGCCATATATGACAAACCCACAGTAAACATTATTCTCAATGGTGAAAAAGTGAAACAATTTCCTCTAAGATCAGGAACAAGACAATGATATCCACTCTGCCCACTATTACTGAACATAGTTTTGGAAGTCCTAGCCATGACAATCAGAGAAGAAAAAGAAATAAAAGCAATCCAAATTGGAAAAGAAGAAATGAAACTGTCACTGTTTGCAGAAGACATGATACTGTACATAGAAAATACTAAGGATGCCACCAGAAAACTATTAGAGCTAATCAATGAATTTGGTAAAGTTGCTGATTACAAAATTAATGCACAGAAATCTCTTGCATTCCTATACACTAACAACAGAAGATCAGAAAGAGAAATTAGGGGAACAATCCCATTTACCATTGCAACAAAAAAGCTAAAATACCTAAGAATAAACCTACCTAAGGAGTAAAAGACCTGGAGTCAGTAAACTATAAGACACTGATGAAAGAAATCAAAAATGACACAAACAGGGCTTCTCTGTTGGCGCAGTGGTTGAGAGTCCGCCTGCTGATTCAGGGGACACAGGTTCGTGCCCCGGTCCGGGAAGATCCCACATGCCACAGAGCAGCTGTGCCCGTGAGCCATGGCCGCTGAGCCTGAGCATCCGGAGCCTGTTGCTCCACAACGGGAGAGGCCACAACAGTGAGAGGCACGCATACCGCAAAAAAAAAAAAAAAAAAAT